>NC_081518.1:19891388-20191388 GCF_030273125.1 Centropristis striata
CTAACATTTGCTTAGCTTGTTTGTTTGATATCTTAAGATCCAGATGATTAAGAGGTTTCGACTGGGAGCTGAATGATCAGCAGATGTTACTTCTCTCTAGAACAAATGCACCAGATGATTTCAGCTGGTAAAAACACTGAATAAAGCGGCTTGCAATTTTAACAAATGGTGGACTTTCAACCAGGAAAACAGGGTTTGTGTCACATGGGGGGGAAAAGCAAATTACTTCTTACATAACTTCCACGACTCACGTCAACCTCGTAACTACATCACTAACAGCATTTATTTACTGTTTAAGCTGTCTGTTTTAACGTGTTACCATGGAATTTTCAGCCCTAAACCTAGGTCAGTGGTTTTGTAGCCTACATTCATGCTATTTTTAGAATAATCCGCGGTAGATGAGCCACAAAATGCTAATTTTGACAAACGCTCATATGTTTATTCTGTTGTTTAGTTTGGAGATCTTGTTGGTCAAAAATGTTTGCTCAGCTTAAGATGCAATGTCTGATGACTAAAGTCCTTCATCTGGTTCCATTATGAAGTTAAAAGCAACTAAGTTTATCATAAAAAATGTTACTATAGACTCAAACTACTCGAGTTCTATAACTAGGATTACCATATCCGTCTTTCTAACTGATCATACATTAATTGCATATTATTTCAATAATCAGTGCATAGTATGTATGAATTAGTGGTCACCAATCTAAAGGCTCACTCAATGTCCCGCCCAGAGCTTGTGTCTGATTGGTTACACATCATTAGTAATCCCCAGGGATCATCTCTGAAGGCTACTGTCATCACAATCATTTCATGGAAAGAGGTAAAAACAATGTATTCCAACTTTATGGGCAACTGTGTTCACAGTAGAGGTTGACACAGGAGTGGATTTTCAGTCCCATCTTAATCCCATGATAGGGTAAGAAACCACAAATTCCTGTCCAGTCCCAGTCCTGAAAGAATGAGAGATGAAATATGAGAGAAAAAAATTAAAATACCCAAGGACAGGGTGACTACATCTTCTTGGTTTAGAAAGCTCTGAATTCAAACAGTATTCATTTTGGTAACACTTTACAACAACCATTATTTGTAAATGGTAAACAGATAGTTTATTAATGTTAAATCATCATTTATAAACCATATATAGGCCATTGGTAATGGTAAATACATTATTTACTAATGGCAAATAGATGGTATATTAATGTAAGTTTATAGTTACTTTACCATTATTAATAATGATTTATTAATAGTTTTACTAGCACTCATAACATTTTAACACCATATTAATTATGTTAATGAGTTTGAAATGATTCATATACCATTAAGAAATTGGTTGAAAACATTTAAAGAATCAATTTGTATAGCACTTTGTAAATGGTTAATAATTGGTTTATAAACCATTTATAAACATTACTTAGTTGTTATTGTAAAGTGTGACCTTTTTTAAATACATTTTTAATTATCTAAATTCATGACCACCAACATGAGAAAATTGCATACTATGTCTTTAATTAATGTATGATAGGTAATGGATTATGGGACATGAAGGTCCTCAATGTCACAGCCCACCTGTCATTTCTGCTGGAGTTCAGAGGCCACAAGGTTAAGACATGTTTGATGTTTAACGGTTTTCACGTCACCTCATAACCAATGCACAATAGCCCATTTTCTTTGTCAAAAGGGAAGCACCTTAAACTACTCCACCACTGAAGGGAAGCTGGAGGGATTGCTTTATATATCCTGGTGTCTGCCCACAACTCTTTCAGAAGCTGTTTTACAGCCTGCAGGTCATGACCGGTGAAAAGCTCGCTTTCTGCCTCATTTCACCACAGGCCATTATTCCTCATGCTATCCTCTTGTGTCAGGAGGGAGACGGTGTGAGTATGCTGCAGTTATGAGAGGATCAGGAAAGCTCTACTGGCAGAACCAATGGGAAAACTATGCAGTTGGTTCACAGTTGGCTAGTGCCCAGTGTTGCTGAAAAAATAGTGACAATACAGGTAATTCAGTTGAGTAATAATTGCAAATATGGAGAGGCAACACTGTAGGACATACACCTAAATGTCTTGTTAGGCTGCAGTAAATCATTTTAACATCCATCTATGCCAATGTTGGCTCCTGAGTTAGATTCAGTTTCAGTTCTAGTGTGTTGAAGAAAAAGTATAACATTAAATTACAATTTTGTTTTAGTTTGATTCAAGTTTTCTTTTAGTTGAGTTTTACAGCTAGCTTTGAGGTGATGTTCTTGTCTTTTGCAGGGGTTGCAGTTTTCTTGTGGTAAACCATTTGAACTTTTTTTTGTAATTAAGAAAACAAACAACCATAACAACAACAACAACTAAATTAAAGAAAAAAAACTATGTATGGGTAGGGATTGATCTTTCTCATACATCATAGCCACTGGTTTGTGAAAATAAAATCCGGCCTATGAGGCGTGACATATTTGACCCAATTTTTCCAGTATGATGTGAATTTCTCCAATTTGTATTTAACAAATGCTGTTATCTTATCTTATAAATGTCCATTGTAATATCCATCCATATATTTAAGGTTGGGCTCTCCTGTGATAACCATTTAGATAAGCCATTTTCATTTTTAGTCTCCTGGGTCAAAGTCCTCTGTTGTGTGGCGCATCCACCACCCCTCCTGTCCACCTTCAGGATACCTTCAGGGTTTTCATCCTCTTCCTGTTTACACTCAGCATCATTACTTATTATTGGTTGTAATAAGCTGCTTGCAAAGACGACCTATACAGTTGTTTTGTGGGTGAGGACAAGAAGTCAGACCATAGACCGAATATAAATAATGGACATAGTCACCGTGACGTCACCCATTGGTTTGTGGCCCGTTGGAAGCATTGAGTTCAGCATTACACTCGTCACCATCTTGTTTCTGATACGGGGAGCAGACCATATCTGGACTGTGGAGGAGGAGAGGGATCTGATCACTGACTACAGCCTCTCTACACCTCAACCTGACTGAGAGAAGCTGCTGCTAATTCATGTTAGCATTAACTGGAGCATTAACTGGGATGTTAGTTTTGGCTAGCAAAAAACAAAATGTACGTTGCATACCTCAGAAAAATGAACAGCAACTCCTTTGAGTGTCTGTTAGTCCAACCAAACGCTGAACAAGACATTTTTACTGAACAAAACGTTCAAATAAACTGTCATTAAGTGAAAATACAGTGAAAGGGTCAAAGTTATGAGACCAGATCGGAGCCATTATTAGAACTATTAACATCAAATTGTCTTGAAGATTTTTTACTAGTGATTGAGACCATAGTGTTGTCCTGAAAAAAAATTCTGAGGTAATAAATCAAGTGAGTTTTCAAATTTTGCACTGAAATGAATGGGCAGATTTTTTTGCAGCCAAACTTAGCGCCCCCTGCTGGAATTTTCAGTAGAATGCAGCTTAAGGCACTTCCTGGTTTCCCTCCATGCTCAGACACGGAGGTTGCCGCCTGAGTCAGACAGAAACAGAGAGGAGAAGCTTTAGTGATATTTTTACATGAAGAATTGATCAAATTACTATGTGTAATGTAAAGGTGCTACTTAAAGCAATGAACTCATAAAAAATATTACGAACCCTGCAGTTTCCTTCAGCCCTAAGTAGCTCTGTTGTGGGTTTACGGCTGTGAGTTGCTGTTTTTATTCACTCTCACTGCTCATCAACCTCATCTTAAGGCAGCTGTTTCCAGAGGAATTGGAGCAATATTCAGTCCATAAAACAGTTATCCTTTCCTTTAAAGAACTGGTAACACTAGCATTACTGGAACAGACATAATGTTACTCAGTATTTGTTGA
The DNA here is from genome assembly GCF_030273125.1 of Centropristis striata. Lineage (NCBI taxonomy): Eukaryota > Metazoa > Chordata > Actinopteri > Perciformes > Serranidae > Centropristis > Centropristis striata. Next base: position 19,895,192 of record NC_081518.1, read on the forward strand.
CATACATTTAAATAATTGTACAGTTATCAGTGATGTTTATAAGCCAATTATTAACCATTTACAAAGTGCTATACATATTTAATCTTTGACTGTTTTAAACCAATTTCTTAAAGATATATGTATAATTTCAAAATCATTAACATACTTAATATGGTGTTAAAAATGTTATAATGAGTGCAACTAAAACTATTAATAAACTATTAATTATAATGTAATTGTTTGTTAATGGTAAAGTAACTATAACTTACATTAATATACCATCTATTTGCCATTTATAAATTATTTAGTTAGTTTAACATTAATTAATTATGTATTCACCATTCTAAATGGCCTATATACAGTTTATAAATGATGATTAAACATTAATAAACTATGTATTTACCATTAAATGGTCTATATACAGTTTATAAATGATGATTAAACATTAATAAATTATGTATTTACCATTCTAAATGGCCTATATATGGTTTATAAATGATGAATAAACATTAATAAATTATGTATTTACCATTCTAAATGGCCTATATACAGTTTATAAATGATGATTAAACCTGAATAAACAACAAAAATCTGTTTACCATTGATAAATGATGGTTATTGTAAAGTGTTACTGATTATTGTTATTTATTTACCATAATATCATTGCATACAAACCAAAACATGGATATTACATCTGAAAAGACCCACACACAAACACACAAAAAGTGGGAAACAGACACAGCAGACTAACATGTTGCAACCAAGGCCACATCTGTCTTGTCTCCAATGCCTGCTGGCTACGATCTGTATGTGAAAACAGCCGTGGCTCTATTTCTAACAGCATACCCCTGCACAATAATCACGATGGTAATTTTAGGCCATGCTCAGCGTCAGTGACAAGACTGAACCATCATTAGTATGTGAGGAGGGAGCCACTGTATGGGGTCATGGAGGGGATGCTGGCGTGCTGCCAGACTGCTGAAGCAGGGCGTTGGAGATGATCAGACTTTAAGTCTGAGCCTGGCTTTGTTAAGGTTCTTGATGTATGCTAGCAGATCAAGGTCATTGATCAGATTAAATTAAATTACACTTTTTTATTCTAGGTAAGTAGCTGTGCTTGATAAATTGCAGGCTTGGCCAGGGCGAGGCTGACGGGGTAATATGAGTGTAGGCATTTTTGCTGTGTTACTGGTGGCGAGAGCAGCATTCACAGACCTTGCTTATCCCCCACATGCTGCCACCTGCTCCTCAGTGGGTGGTGGGGTTGTGTCAATCTACAGGGGGGAAACCAGGCATGGCAGGGGGGGTTTGGTCACTGTGGAGCAGCTAAATCTCTGTCACTAATCAGCACTCTCAATCAGAGAGCTGCTAAAGGGTTTCTGTACTCCTCTTGCCGTTTTTGATTTTGCTGAAGATCAGTTAACCCATTTAGGCCTAAAACGCCTGGAAAAAACGCCTGGAAAACCTCCGGGCCATTTTAAAACCACCCCCTAAAACCTGAAGTTTTTCTGGAAATTCAACAGGAGATAGAAATGAAATTCAAAAATTATTTGAGAGCTTATACCTATATGTGGCTTTCATGAGAAGTTGAGTTTATTTGTCCAAACCTTCAATACATTTTTTTTTTTTTTTAAATCAGTGTGTTGCATTGCGACACTCCCACATGTATTCTCATTTTGTGTCTTTTTTTGTCATTTTGTGTCTTTTTTTAGTCATTTTGTGTCTTTTGGGGTAATTTTGTGTCTTTTTTAATCATTTTGTGTCTTTTTTTGGTCATTTTGTGTCTTTTTTTGTCATTTTGTGTCTTTTTGGGTAATTTTGTGTCTTTTTTTTTAATCATTTGTGTCTTTTTTTGTCATTTTGTGTCTTTTTTTGGTCATTTTGTGTCTTTTTTGTCATTTTGTTTCTTTTTTTAGTCATTTTGTGTCTTTTTTTGTCATTTTGTGTCTTTTAGTGTCTATTTTTAGTAATTTTGTGCCTTTTTTTAGTCATTTTGTGTCTTTTTTTGGTCATTTTGTGTCTTTTTGATGATGATTTCAAAGTTCTGGAAAAGTCTCATGTTGCATTGTGACACTCTCACGTGTATTCTGATGCATTTCATTGGCCAAGAGACCGAAAATAGGTGGACAAAAACTACAAAAACTACAAATACTACAAAACGATGTATCCGCTTTCCTGGCTTTAACGGTAGAATAACGCAACATTGCCCCTGGTTTTAATGGTAAAAATGCGGTAAAGCTTTCCCGGCTTAAATGGGTTAAAATGCTCAAACCTGCCAACCGCTCCACTGACATGGGTTCAGACAGGGAAACATTGGTATTTCATTAAATCCTTGACAGTTATACCATGTGCTTCTGAAGTATTAGAGGCATGACACATCTGCTGCATCCTCAGTTTTTGTGTGTATTTTCTGCCTGAGCTGACACTAGACCAGCCCAGCACCTGTCTACATTTTAATGCCAAAAAGATATGTGCACACACACATAGACAGGCACACATGAACACACTTAAACACTGCATACACACTGCAGCTGCAGCCCACTCTGCACCTCTCAACGCAGCTCTCCAGGAGCAACAGTACAAATGAGTCAGGAAAATGTGTAGGTGGACTCTACATTCAACCCAGCCATTAGAGGGAGGGAGGTGTGTGTGTGTGTGTGCGTGTGTGCAGAAGGGAGGAGGGGGGGGGGGGCACAGGTTCTGAATAGCTTTTAATTCTGGCTGTGCTTGTAATGTTCCAGTGTAAGAGGCAGATCATGCCCCATGGATTTGGTTATGGTTATTCCAACTGATGTGCTCATCCTCACTGTATGTCTTGGGATTAAAATGTACTTTCTCTTCTTTACTAATTGAAGGATCGAGTCACTAAAAGATTACTAAAGAAAAATCATTTATACCATGATTCCATGCAGTTTGGTTTTATGTGGTTATATTGTGATATTGTAAGTCACTGAGTTGTCTGTTTCCACAACAATACAATGAAGTGAAAATTTTGCTTGCTTGTGGTTAGGCTTTAGGTCTATTTTGTCCATTAGAATTAAACATTGGATAGTGGCAGTAGCTGACACAGCCTCAAGGTTTTTAAACAGACTTGCACTGTAACATCACAACAGATACTACAGTATAAGAACAAATAAATAATTTCCCCTAACAATTTAGTGGGGTTTCTAAATTGATAAGGTTCACAGGTAACATTTTTATACTTCCTGAGAACAACATTAATCTTATTCCTATATGTATACAGCATGAGAAGACGTGCTCACTTTCATAGTGCCGTTTCATGCCGCGACATTTACCGCTCTGTAACATCTCACCTGCACTATGAAAGCGCCAGAAGCAGGATGCTGGGATCAAGTGATCCCACCAATTTTACGCCTTCAGGGATAGTCACAGAGGCGGAAAATTGGTGGAGATTGTTGGAACCGGGACCACTATGAACCAGCTATCCCGGAAACGCAGAATGTTTGACCTCGCGTGTAACATCTAACAAAGTGGTTCCCAACCGGGGGGGCCCGAACCCCCCAGGGGGGAGCCAAAGGGCCATGGGGGGTTGCGAAGCCCTCTTGATTTTTAGGGGTGTAATAAATCTAATGTGTTAAATATAGATGAGTCAGCATTAAATTCATTAGTGTGACAAAAACCACTAAATAAGGGCTGCATTAAACGTTTATTCATTTATTTAAATAAAAAATCTATAGAAAAAAAAATCACTATATAAAAGTTTAAAAATATAGACTATATCGCGAGAATAAGGGTGTGTGTAACACCCCTCCTGCAGTATACACAGAGGTAACCTCACCTAGCAACAGAAACACGGAGCTAATGGAAAAATGGCGAAGCGTCAGGGAGATGACAATGCTGAATGTCTGAAAAAGAAAAAGAGAGGGTGCCATGAAAGTCACATTGAGTTCGGCTTCATAAAAGCAATGGACAAAATTAAAGCCGAATACATCTTTTGCAATGAGAAACTGGCAAATGAAAGTTTGAAACCCTGCAAGCTGAAGCGACACCAGACAACTAAACATCCCGAGACAGTGGGTAACCCCAAAGAGTTTTTCCTCAGAAAAATGGAACTCATTGTCACAAATAGGCCCCAAAACATTATGGACAGTTTTAATGAAGCTGGAAGCGACCAGAAGCAGTCAAAGGTTGCGTCTTTTGAGTGCTTTCTCCTTATTGCGCAAGCCAAAAAGCCATACAACACTGATTAAACCTGCTTGCATTGAAATGGCTGAGATACTATGTGGACCACAGGTGGCTTACAAATTTAAGACTGTACCACTGTCCGATAACACAGTGGGGGGGTCGCCAAAGTTTACAATGGTAAAAATGTGGGTCCCTCAAGAAAAAGGTTGGGAACCACTGATCTAACACACACCTCCCTGTTCAGCAGCACAACAACTGCGGTCATGTTGCTAACTGTACACAGCGTCCGCGGCTCATCGTAAACAAACCGGCATCGCTAACAGTGTCTGGTGCTTGTTGTAAACAAACGTAGGTCACTAACTGTACACATCCTGCTGCAGCACATACACACTGTACTACTACAGAGCTACCTGTGTAGCCTATTAGCCCTGCTGATGCTATGTTGCACATCACTATCAATCCCCTCCCACTATCCTCCCACCTCGTTCCCCAACGCTGGACTGCACTATGACAGGGCACGAATATCACGTGTTTGCGGGATCACTATAAACACCCTACACTGCAAAAAAGGTCTGTCTAAAATCAAGATAAGAACACTAAATCTGTAAGGATCACTAGTAGTGGCAGAGTAGAACCCAAAAGCACGACACAGAGACATTAAATAAGCAGGAAACTCAGTTTACTTAAATGTTCAGGAAAAAGGGTCAAAACCGGGAGATCAGTCCAACAGGCAAACAAAGCCGACAAGGGGCAGGCAGGTTCAGAACAGGTAAATCAGGAAAAAACAGACAAGAGAACACTGGAAGGCTTGGTGAAACACAAGACCATCTGGCAGAGAACAAGTGGAAGTGGACCAGTATAAATACAGGGGAACTAATGAGGGAATGGCCTGCAGATGATGAGATGAGCAGGGAAACCAGGTGAAGGGAATGAACTGATTAACTGGCAGGTGGGAGTGGCATGATCTGAAATGACAGGGGAGTTAGGCCGCGTTTAGGCTGCGTTCAGACTGCAGGCGATTCTGATTCAAATCAGATTCCTACTCAAATCCGATTTTTAGGGCTGACTGTCCACACTGTTTTTAGCAAGTGTCCAAATCGGATATGGCTCTGTTCAGACTAGGCCACATTATCGACTGATCTGACAGGTTGCTATAGTAACGGCGTCAGAGCGTCATATAATTCCGACGGCGACAACAACAACAACAACAAACATGATGGAGGCTGTTCACCTCAGTATATTGGCCTTATCACTGTCCAGTAGAGGTGCAGAACATCTCAGACGAACCAGGGGAGAAACCGGGCGGATGGACGTCCCCGTCGGGCCTGTATGAGTCGGGCGCGGCTGCCGGTGGACACCTCGTCTCCGCGCTGCCTGCGCTACGCGGGCCGCGTAGAGTGACGTCACGGACAGTCAAAACCGATCTGAGTGTTTGGAGCGATTCAGACTGAGACGCATCTGTCCAAATGCGATCTGAAACTACCTCCCAAAGGTGGTTTCAATCCGGTTTGCAAAAATCGGATTTCATGTGATTTGTGACTGTTCAGACTTCAAAAGAGCCATCCAGTTCCAATCTGGATAGGCTAAAAATCGGATTTTGGCTGGCAGTCTGAACGCGGCCATCGACTGCCAGCCAAAATCCGATTTTAAGCCCACCCATTACTATGGCAACCTGTCAGATCAGTCAATAATGTAATAATGAACAACGGATTTGAGTAGGAATCTGATTTAAATCAGATTCACCTGCAGTCTGAACGCAGCCTTAATGATATGGCATGAAAACAAAATGAACTGAATATAACTAAGAGTTGCTGGAAACCCTGACAAAATCTGAGGGAAATGATCTTGCTGCATTGACAGATAATTTCACTTGACAAGATTTCTTAAATTAAGATTATTAATCTAGAAATAAGCATGTTGTACGCTTAAAATAATAAATTAACTCTTAAAACAAGATCAATTAAAGCTGCAAGCAGCGATGAACTGGCCCGAGCAGAGTGCACTGACAATTATTTGTTTCTTACCAAGATAAAAAAACTTTAGATTTAGAAGTGTTCGATAATGTATCTTGTTTTAAGAGTCAATTCCTTATTTTAAGCGTTAAAACTGTCTTATTTCTAGATTAAACAATCTTAATTTAAGAAATCTTGTCAAGTGAAATTATCTGTCCATGCAGCAAGATCATTTCCCTCAAATTTACTGTTTTTATCTTGTTTTTAGACATCCCTTTTTTGCAGTGTAAAGTGAAAAGCCGGCACAGATCTTTCCAGCGGGGAATTTGCAGGACTGCACTATGAAAGGGGCTAGTGTTCAGCTGAGTTTATCATTTGCATACATTCATAACATTACGTAGATAAATATTTTGTCCCGGAAGTGTTCAGAGGAACATCTTCATTCATCCCAAACACATTTTCTATCAACTTGACATTGTATTAAGCCCTTTCTAACCCTAACCCTTCTCTGTCAATGGAACAGCGGACTTGTTAAAAATAAGAAAATTGTATGTCACCATCAGGGGCGTCTCTAGGATTTTGACACATCTGGGGCTCAGCCCAGAAGAGTTAAGCAGATGTGCATGCTCTGTGTGAGCCGAAATTTTTTAGACATAGAGACATTCTCCACATAGCCTAAAAACACACAATTCACACTACACTTGCAGTCAGAGACGAATGCTTGGTTAAGTACAGGGGTGCACTGAAAACAAATTTCTATTCCCATTACCTCCTTGATTGCTGACCACCTTTGGGGGGAAAAACATGGAAATCTATTTTTGTGACATGATATCTTGTTACACTTCAGCTGAACAGCTTGCTGTTGTCAGCCTGCCTGTTGTCAAGTGGCCTGCTGCCTGACGCCGCTGTTTTGGGTGAATGACGTCACGTGCGACCTGGAGGTGTTAACCACTTGTGCGCCAAAGCCAGCCAAAGTAGTGGCTTTTTAAAAAATAAAATAATTGTTGCTCAAACCTGTTTTTTTTTTGTTTTTTTTAATTAATATTCGGGGCTAATTAAAAAACATTCGGGGCTGTAGATGAGACTGATGGTTTATTCACACCATCTAAACTTTGTAAAACAAGTACTCTATAAATCTTCCAGGTACTTGACGTTTTATTATTGATCTGGTTACAACAACAAGAAAAAAACAGCCAGTTGCAGGTGATGTGGAAAGAGCTGATTAACTCAACCAGTTCGTCAACAGATTCAATTGGAGCGGCTGATTCTACGCCTACTGAGAGCTGAAGTCCAAGACAAACTCGACCCCCTGCAGTTTGCATACAAACAACACATGGGAGTGAACGATGCTGTCCTCTACATGCTTCACCGTGCCCTTGCTCATCTGGAGGAAACTGGTGCTTGTGTGAGAATCATGTTCTTTGATTTTTCAAGTGTATTCAACACCATCCAACCCAACATACTCTAAAACAAGCTCAAAGAGAAGGGATTGGATCTTTCCTTCAAATCCTGGATTACAGATTACCTGACAGGAAGACCACAGTTTGTCAGGTTGGGGAACTGTGTTACTTGGTCATTAATGAGCAGCACAGGGGCTCCACAAGGGACTGTTCTGGCTCCATTCCTGTTCACACTGTACACAGCAGACTTCAGGGGACGACACTGCTATTGTGGCGTGTATCAGGATTGGACAGGAATCTGAATATAGGGATCTGATAAAAGCCTTCAGTGACAGGAGTCACAAGAACTATCTCCTTCTGAACACCTCAAAGACATACCTGTGGGGTGGACATGGAGGTGGTGCCAAGTTATAAGTACCTAGGTGGATACCTGGATAATAAATTGGACTGGTCCCTAAACACAGACGCTCTCTACAAAAAGGGGCAGAGCCGCCTCTTTTTCTTCATGAAGCTCAGATCTCTTGACATCTGTAGTAAGATGCTGCAGATTTTATCAGTCTGTGGTGGTAGTGTAGCCTGGGTATACCCATACTGCCTTGCACGCTCGATTTCATTTTGAACTGCAACACAGTCTGGAAACTAACGCCGTTTCTTAGCCCTGTTTTAGGGATCCAATCACATCGGGGAGGGACAGCAAGACGATGACGCGTACTACTCAGCAGACGGAAGCTTGTAGTTTTGTAGTATTCTTACGGATCCAACATGGCTGCAGCAGACGCAAAGCTCTCTTTCGATCTAGCTGACGGCATTTTAAATAGTTTAGAGTGACAGTTGATTTTAAAAGAAGAACAACTATTGCCTTTACACTCTTGTTTCACTGCGAAAAAGTATGTTTTAGCCTTGCATCCGACAGGATTTGGCCAAAGCCTAATCTACCAACTAACTCGCTACCGCTCGCTGCCGTAACGCCGGTGATCTCGCTACGAGCCGGGGGACATCGGAGCCGCCCAGAGACCCGCAGCAGCTCGTCTATTGCCCATAAAATCAGTGGATGTGTGTGGCAGAATGACATGAGGGGGAAATAAGGCGTAAAAATAAAGAATCTTGCAGAAAGCGAGAACTGGAAATGCAAAGCAGCAAGCAACAGTCTCTCACAGACACACACACAAACCCCAACACTGCCAGTAGACTGGGAGCTGAAACTATAGTGCAGCCAGAGCCAGAACATGCTGCAGAAAAACGTTGCAGAAGCACAACTGAGCATTTTAGTCTCAAAGTAGAGATGCTAGAGGGCTAGCTTGGCTATGTAAACATCCATTTATGTCGCTCTACATACGCCATCTGGTAATAACTGATAAGATTGGCTAAGAGCTACCTACAGATGCTTTTGATAAACAATAGTAGCGCCCAATAAATGGCTCTGGAGGATCGTAAACTACGCCTCCTCTACGGAAAAATGAATGGCTGGTTTCAAGACTAATCTCATTTGTGATTAGTCTGGTGTTAGCCAGGCTAGTGGTAGTGTGTTGTTTAATGCTGCAGTCTGCTGGGGAGGCAGCATCAGACACAGAGATGCAAGGCGGTTGGACAGACTGGTCTAAAGAGCTGGTTCTGTGGTTGGAGCCAGGTTGGACACACTGGAGGAGGTGGTGGAGAGATGACCTGTCAATATGTTCCAGGCCATCCTGAAATACCCAGATCATCCGCTACACAAAACCTTGATGGACCAAAAAAACAGCAGTGGACGACTCCTCTCTCTGTTGCAGGATGGAGAGATACAAAAGATCCTGCTGTCCTACAGCCATCAGGCTGTCTCATTCTTCACGAGCTAACTGACTAACAAATTTTCTCTTTTGGATAAATCAAGTAATTTTGAATTTTGAATTTAATTTGAAACTAGGTTAGTTCATGAAACAATCTCCGCTTACTTATTTGGTGGTTTGGAGCTTGAGACCATGTCATCTTTTGCATGCCTTTAACTACAGATGAAATGCACTGACATGGAACAGGCTATGTTCAAATGTTTCTTTATTATTATTATAACCAGTGATCCAAATGGAACAAGAGGAAAAAAATTCCAAAACGGTTGAATAAACTCTGTTCTGGAACACACATTCTGGACTAATGTCACAACACACTGAGCATTTCACTCCACCACATGGAAAACAATTAACTGGAGAAAAGATATATGTTGTCTGGGCTGGCAGTGTTTGTCATGTTTGAAACTAGACACACCTCCTTCACCTCACACACTAAAGATGTTTCACTATGTAAAAAATATTTTCAGAAAAACTGAAACACCTGCAAACATGCTTTTTTTAAATTATTTTTTGTTAAGTGTGGTGATAACTGAGTGTATAGCCATTCTATATATATATATATATATATATATATATATATATATATATATATATATATATATATATATATACACTTTTCATGGTACTGTATTTATATTGTACCACATCAGCCATTCTATCCGTTTCAGTGATGAGTTATCCTGCAGCGCTTGTACCTGTATCATTTCTGATTTATATTTTTGAAAGTACATTATGTAAAACACACTCTTGCTTTCACAATGCCTCACACTGAGTCTCTTTGCCTTTACTGCATACCCCTGACACTTCTTAACCTCTCTCTGTTTTTTCTCTTCCTCTCCCTCTCTCTCTCTCACACACACACACAGTCTGAAGGGCCTCCTGAGTCCACTGTGAGTCCTAAAATATAAAGAGGAAATGTTTACTAAGTGATATCATCTTCTGGAAAAGGATAGAATAGCCTTGAAAAAGATCTTCAAGTTGGACTCTTTTTCTGTTTATTTCTTCACATCTCTGTCTTCACACTTCGCCTGGCTCTTGTTGTAGCTGTACATCTAAGCTGTCAACACATGAGTCTTGCTCTGGCATTGCCAAGACAATTTCCAGTTCATTTATTCTACTTGGCAAACAACTTGTTTCTGAGTTTCTGATACTTATTTAAATTAACAAATGGTTCACACCAGCTGCTCAATAACACAGGGACATATGATCACAATCGCAGTATTTCACTCAGTGCTTTAAGTATAGTTGGTCGTTGGAAATTGCAGTGTTTTTAAGAATCAATGTAGACTTCTGAGTTCTGTTCCTGAAGTAAGAAAAATCAATTTGTGGTGATCCAAATTTTAAAAATCCAACCCTCCAAGATAACCTTGTTCAACAGTAAGTTGCATGGTTCACTCAGTTTGTTTACATCAGGATGGTAATTAAAAAAATAAATATTTTCTTTAGCTCCTCCTTAGGAGGATGCATTGGGATTTGATTGCTAAAAATAAATAAAGCCAACTTCTTTTAGCAGTGTGAATACAATTATGTTCTGGATCATATTAAAAGCCACCTACTTTATTGACTTTGTACTAGCAGTATTGTATCCCTGCCAGTGTTGCTACTGTAGTTCTCAATTCTCGCGGAAAATTGGTGGTGCTGTTGAAAGCGGGACCACTATGAACGGGACATCGTGACAAGCCGGGATATTTGACATTGCACGTTACGTCTAACACACGCCTCCCACTTGGTCCAACAGTCATCGAATCACAGTTCAGCTGCACAACAACTGCAGTCGCCATCGCGAACTTTGCATAGCACATGCACCTAATTGTAAACAAACCTGCATGCTTACTGTACACGTGGTGTCCGCCACTGATCGTAAACAAACCGCCGTTGCTAACTATGCACAGAGTGTCTGTTTCTTGTAAACAAATGGAGGTCGCTAAGTGAACACATGCTGCTGCAGCACATACAGACTGTACTGCTACAGAACTAACTGTGTAGCCTATTAGCACTATATGCTACTGCGCAGCACTGCTGCTGCTCTGACTATCGTCTCCTTCCACTGTACAGACTGCACTATGAAAGGGCACGAATATCACGCCTTTGCTGGATCACCATGAACGCCCTAAGGCAAAAAGCCGGCACAGATATTTTCAGCCAAATAGCAGGACATTTGCGGGAAGGCACTTTGACAGGGGCTTATAACATGAGTGACGGACATATATGTGTTGTGTTAAAAAAATTAGCTTCAAGAAATGACCATGGTCCAGATTAGAGTGACTTTTATGTCCATCCCCTTGGTCGTGGAGGGTACAGGTTCAAGAGGTGACGCTGGGTCATTTTCTGAACATCAGTTCCGACAACTAGATAGATGCTCCCAATAAGCTGGAAAAAGGGACTGTAAACCCCTTAGGAGGCAAGGCCTACTGATCGCAGGTCATGAATCTTTTCCATACTCTTGTACAGTAATTATATTGAAACAGCCTGAGGCAGTACTCTCATCTACTGGAGAGACCATCACGCCATTCAAACACTTCAGGCATTAGCGATGTAACATGTTGAGAAATGCATTGAGGAAACCTTTAAAATTAAATTATCTGACTCCAACACAAAATCCTCACCTATTTCTCTGCGCCGATCGTTTGATGGGGAATGATGAGCAGGAGACGTCCAAGTTGTCAGTTTAACTTCATTTTATTACAATACCTCAAGAAATGTGCAGTTACAGATTGTCCGGGTTCAATATACACGTCCCTGGCATCACATTAGGCTGGTCAATTCATGATGTCTGGACCAAGCTACACTCACAGAAATATTCAACCCTAACTTTTAAGATTTATGTAAAATAATTACATGACAAAGTTCCATTTGATTTTTTTACTATTTTGAACATAATCCTATCTAATAAACTTTACATGATGCATATGCATAAGTGTAATAAAGTATATTCATTTGAAATGCATATACACCAGGTTTATGTATTCAGTATTAATATAGTTTATTGAATTTAAATGCATATTCATCAGATTATGTATTCAGATTACATTAAGTATATTTGTTTGAATTATGCAGTATTTAGGTTACCTATTCAAGATAAATAATGTATATACGTTTGAAATACATACTAATTAAGCTTATATTCAATCAAAATGCATTAGATGTATGCATTTTTATGATTAATATCCAAGGTTTTTTTTCTTAGGTTACCTATTCAAGATGATTAATATGTATGTGTTTGAAATAGATAACAATTAAGCTTAAATTCAATTAAAATGCATTAGATTTATGTATTTTTATGATTCATATGAAATACATTTTTCTATTTTCCATTCAACAATATCTCAATGATGCATACAATCAGACCATCTTGTTGATTCAACAAATTTATTACCATTAAGGCAAACATCTTCTCTTCACCCAGGCACAGACAGTACTCAGCAGCTCTTCAACAAAATCATCAACTGCTATAGATGGAAAATCCGTGTATCATTTGGATCGGTATCGCGTTGGGCGGGGATGGGAGGAGGAAGTTCAGAAAGAGAATGGCCATGCATGCCGATAACCATATATAGTGTTCTTGTACGTTCACAACCTGGGAGATTCACACAAATCGAAAACACAGAAAGCTAGAAATGACAGTTGTTCAGTTACTTACAAAAGTGTTGAATGTGTTGAGCCTGTTGAGTTTGTTCTAGATCAAAAAAAGAGCAGGTCCTTTCAATATATCCCAGTACTGCGATCGTTAAAGCAGATAATTGTTTCTACTGAAGTGTTGAATAGAGTTATTGATACCCACAGAACACAGGGCAGTAACACTGACCAGCCTGAAAACCAGCAGTATTGCTCCATAAGAGATAGTGTATACTTCAAGGAAAACCCGTTCCTGCAAGTGATGAGTTAAAACTTTGTTTAGCCTTCCAAACCTGAGGACGAATGAAACACGGATTATGGAACATAAATGTTTTCTAACTTCAATAACACAGAGGCAAGTTATTTGTGTGAATCTCCCAGGTTGTGAACGTACAAGAACACTATATATGGTTATCGGCATGCATGGCCATTCTCTTTCTGAACTTCCTCCTCCCATCCCTGCCCCAACCCGAAAAAGAGTCATCTGAGCAATTTGAGTTTCAGTGTTGGACGATTCCAGGTCCATCAGGATCTTCTGGTAAAGTTCGAATGTACTCTTCAAGCTTTTTGGATAGCTTAGATTAAGTGCGTAGATCAACCCAAAAAGCATCACGCATGCGTGGTTGATACTCTGGAGGTTGTGGAGAACTTCAACCCCTTCCAGGACAACACCGACATCTGCAAAGCGTCCACCAGGACCATCAGGATCATCACCCTCAGCTCGAACGGTGTGGATTGCCATGGTCACCTCTGCGACATCTGCCTCGGCCTCACTGCAGTCGATGTCCTGAAAGATGGAGGGAACAGAGAACAATGAGCTGTGTCACCCTAACCTTGACCTTTGACCACCAAATTCTAAGCAGCTCATCACTGAGGCCAAGTGCGTGGTTATTTGAAGAAATTCCCTTAAGGCACTTTAGATAGTGTTCATGAGAATGAGAAGGACACAAGTTCAAGGTCACAAAGGCCTCAAGATCTTTGACTCCCTAAAAGCCTGGAAGACAAAAAAAAAAGTCAAAAAGTTACATTATGTCTAAATGGAGTTGATCATCAACTATTGAAAAATGATAAAAAAGTGGTCTTTGAGCATTGTTGATCACAATGAAGGTTAAAGAACCTCATTGCCCTGTTTGTGGGTACTCTGTGCCTGAACAACGGCATGTAGTGTCTTATTGCTGAACAGTAATACTTTTAATCCTTTAATTTAGTGATTTCTTAATGGTGCACATGAAACATAAGATAGTAACTTACATGTTCATAGGTTAGTCCTCCTCTGAGGGTAAGGTTCCGTGCTGATTTCCGGGGAGACCAAAGAGACTGCACTTTACCCAATGAAGTCTTTGACCTGCCACAATAAAAATGGAGTCAACAAAACACAAACTTAAAACGTAAAAAAAAAGAAAAAAAATACAAGACCCATTTTATTCATAGATCTGTGAAGTAAACGAAAACATTAGGGGAGAAAGGCCAGTAGGAAAGAGGCCAACCTCTTCTGTCCACCCCCCGCTCCCTCACTCCTACCCTCCGCCATCTCTCTTCACCTCCTCTCTCCTAATCTCCTCTCATAGGTTAAGGTTTACTCCTCCCTCCTATCCAACCCTCTTCAAACCTCTCGTGCTGTCCCGCCTCTCTCCTAACGTCCTTCTGTTTCCGGTTACGGAATTGAAGGAACTAACCTTTCCCTATCCTCACCTTCTCTCTCCTAACCCATCAACCCTTGAAAATACCCCCTTCTCCAAACAGAATCAGTCCCAACAGCCAAAACAAAACAAAGTATTACAACACTGTTTTATGACTTACCTCTTGACATGTGGCTTTGGCTTTAGTGAATTCCTCAGATCCTCAGCTTCCTTTGGACAGAGAAAAAAAATTGAGAATTAACACATTTAGCCCTACTTTTACACACATGTTATCAGGTAGACCTGGAGGGAAATGAATTACATCTGGCACAAAGGACAGAAGTATGACATACTTACCACGTATTCTTTGACCAGTGTGTCAAGGTCTTCATTGAGGTAGATGTTCAGACAGCTCAGCACACAATCACGCCTCATGTTGATGTCTTCACTCTGAAACGAACATTACATGATTCCATGCTGGTCAGTGTCAGAGACACATTAACATGCATGTGCTGAGGCAAGCCAAGCCACTGACATTTCCCTCCTTGACCATCCTGAACTCACCTGGTTTCACCCCACTCAGTTAAAGCTCACACAGGTCTGAGCCCATTCACTACACAGTCATTTTGAAAGTGCCTATCCTTTTCCAAACCGTTCACAAAAGGAGCTTTCCCATATGGCTGAGTCAAACAAACCCTATGTGTATTAGGTTAGACCAAAAAATACTTACATTATCCGTCCTGTCATCACGGCTCTGATCTTTCTTCCTGTGGCTCCACCTTTGGTATGAAAAACCCTGATCAGGTCGTCGTTCAGGCGGTTCAGTTCTCCAAGGAATTTGAAGGTCAGAGGTACAGTCGTCAGCCGCATAAGCTCCCGCCCCAAACATCCAAGCTTCTGCAAGATCAGAAATTTTAGGCCATTTGAATTTTCTGTTATCAATGAATTTATCCCATTGACTCAAAATTTTAGCTTTAATATCTTAAACAATTTTAAAATCACATGAACTGTCAGTCAACGTGTGTGTGTTGCACTCCGTTGAGAAGCACAAGCATGTCGTATATGTCAGTCATGGTGTTTTTATTTTGAATATTGACCGGATTCTCCCGTTGTTTTATTGTTGACTTCCTGCCTGACTAGACACGATCACTGACTGATCACCGATCACTGCGCAAAAAAAGGCCCCTTGAACTGCCCTCGCGCCCTTTCATAGTGCAGTCCGGCGTAGCGGGACGAGGTGGAGGAGACGATAGTGATGTGCGTCAGAGCAGCAGCTGTGCTGTGTAGCAGCGCAGTGCTAATAGGCTACGCAGTTAGCTCTGTAGCAATAAAGTGTTTATGTGCTCAGTGTTCAGTTAGCGATCTCCGTTTGTTTACAACAAGCACCGGACACCTTGTTTACAGTTAACATGCTGGTTTGTTTAATAAGCAGAGGACGCTGTGCACAGTTAGGACGGCAGCCGCAGCTGTGCAGCTGCTGATTTGACGACTGTCGGACCAAGTGGGAGACGTGTATTAGACTTCACGCGCGACGTCAAATATCCCGCTTTGCCCCAATGGCCCGTTCGCAGTTGCCCTGCTTCCAACAGTCAGTGTGACTACCTCTGGAGGCAGAAAATTGGCGCATTCATGGTGCAAGACGTTACAGATCCACAAATGTCCCGGCATTGAACGGCACTATGAAAGGAGCTAGTTTTAAAACACACCGTACACACTCACGCAACGTAATAACATAATAATTTACTGTTATCAGCTGTACCAAGTTCAATAAATTGCTAGCTAACGTTAGCTAGCGAGCCCCAGTACACACGACGTAAAACTACTTACAATCATCACAAACTACGTAATATGATCATCAATTAATTGATATTAATGTTGTATGAATTAAACTGCAAGAATAATACACAAATTGATGTAATTAGACAATGGATGACTTGGATTACTCACCTGCCTCTGGCACCTGCCTCTGGCACCCATAGACTGTGAAATGAAGATGGCGTCCAGCGAAAAATAAGGATGTCATTTCCTGTTTCCTGATTTCACTTCCTCTAAATTGTATGTAAACCAATCACATACATTTAATATAAAATAATCATGTTTGTTTCACAGCTTTGACTATTTAAACCATATTAATATGTATTAAGTAATTACATTTAATATATTTTAGAATTGACCGAATTATACAAATTATAATTAATTGCTTTACATACATTTAAAAAATATGAGTATTTAAATAAAATCAAATAGATTTGTATGCTTAAAGATTAACTCCACCATGATTCATTTCTGTGAGTGTACTTTCCCTTGAACCCTTTTTTATAACCTAACAGAGGTTTAATCAAAAATGTAGGCTGAACTCTCCAGAAGTCGCCTCCTCGATCCGCTGATTTGTCAGTTTATTCAATACGTGGACACGTCATGTCACCAAGCAGAGAAGACAGTTATCTTTCTGCTCAGCACACCATGTCTATGACCTGACCTGTTAACAATACTTTCACACAAACTCTTGCCTTGTGTTAGAATAATTTGAATATTCTACGTTGTTTAAAATTATTACTGTGTGTCTCTATTTTTGTATTTGTGGTTTGTCTCCACGGTCATCAAAGGTCACTATGCATGCGTAATTCGCTAAACCTTGATAATGTCTATCTCTATGCATTTATATTAATCAGGCAATATGATTTTGATACAATGATTATGTTTGTGTGTTAATGTTGATTTAGAAATTGTGATTACTTTAATTACATATATTCCATTTGCTTAAACTGATTAAGATTCTATAATCACAAAGAATAGTATTGTCTGTTTTATATTTTTTTATACTAAAATAACAAGTAGACATTGAAAAATCTTTTGGCTCTTGTTATATCTCTGTAGAACATAACAAGGCAGAATGTTCGTCATAACAAGTTTGTTAGCAGGTCAGGACACGGCCTTGTTCCAGGCAGCAAGATTGTATGCCTAGGTGGCATGACATGTCACTGTATTGATGAAGGCTGGCGAATCAGCGGAATAAATCAACCTTCATGATAAAATAATGATTGTTAGTGTTGGACTGGGGTTTTTTCAGGGGGAGAGACGAGGTTTTCAGACTTCATGACCTGGAACCAGTCTGTGTGTATCAGGGACAGTTAAAAAGTGAACCCAGAGCTCTGTAACTTCACATTTCTTGACGTATTGTAATAAACTTTTGTTAAATTGAGAACTTGGATATCTCCTGCTCATCATTCCCCATCAACAACTGCGCAGAGTTGCGCACCAAAATTGGTGAGGATTTTTTGGTGTTGAAGTCAGAGTATTCAATTTTCAGGGTTTCCTCATGTAATTTTTTCTAACATTTGATATGACTTGCAGAGATATTATTGGAGACACAGATTTTGCAATGTCCATATAAAATATAATATAGATATTTTTGTGATTATATAATCTTACTCTAAATAGGACAGAGAAAGTTTAAGCAGATGCAGTAAATGTATTTAGTTTAATCACACTTTTAAAACAATATTAGTACATGATCATTGCATCAAAGCATCTTGCATGCACAGAGAGGGCACACACATATAGTGAATTACACATGCATAGATAGTGACGTTCATCACACAGAGACAGACAACAGAGACAGAATAAGAGACAGAAAAACAGATTATTCTAACAAACATTTGGAATGAACACTTGTTTCCAGAAATAGCCTGGTCCCAAATAGCAAGCTGTTAGTAAATGACACGTATATTCTAGCTATGAACTATGTCATGGTAGGTGCACATCTTCAGGTAGTCTCTTGTTAGAAAAATTGCGTGAGGAAACCTTGAAAATTGAATAATCTGACACCAACAGGAAAAAACCTCACCAATTATTTCTGCGCAGTCTTTGATGGGGAATGAAGAGCTGGAAACGCCCAAGTTCTCAGTTTAACAAAAGTTTATTACAATACGTCAAAAAATGTGCATTTTACAGAGATTCTCCGGGTTCAAAAACTCATGTCCCTGAATACAAACAGACGGGTTTCAGTTTGTGAAGTCTGAACCACGTCTCTCTCCCTGAACCCATTAAAATACTAACATTTGTTTACAAAACATGCTGGTCGATTTCTTCCAGGAAGTTCCGCCTTCTTGATCCGCTGATTCGCCAGTCTTAATCAATACAAAGCGGCACGTCATGCCACCTGGGCATACGATCTTGCTGCCCCGGACAAGGCCATCCTGACCTGGCTTCTTCTCCAGAACATTCAACAAAAACCTCCTGCCTTGTTATGTCTTACAAAGATAGTATGTCTTTCAGAGCCAAAGGATTTTCACTGTCTCACATAGATTCTAAAAGTCTAAAAAATATGAAACAGACAATGAAATATATGTAAAAAGTTTCTAAACCAACATTAACACACAAACATAATCATTGTATCAAAATCATATTGCCTGATTTAATATAAATGCATAGAGATATTTACCAAGGCTGACCTGATAGTCACGCACAGAGACAGACACAGACACAGAGTCAGACAACAGAGACAGACACAGGGACAGACACCAGGGAGTCAAACAACAGAGAAGCAGAAATCAAGCATAAAATCATTTACCAATATAGAAAATAATCAATTATTTTAACACTCTCCTGGGAGATCCTAATAGTGTTGTACTCAATTGTTTACATAAAAAGTGACAGTAGTTGTCCAATCATGATGTGAAGTGGGTGTGGATGTCTTTATAATTAAAATGATCTAAATCAAGAATTGAGGGAGCACACGGATGGTGTAAAATGTGTTTTGTGGACTAATATTTTGATATAATGTTGAAGGGAGGCTATAACAGGATGACGTTTCTTCCAGGTCAGATCAATGGAAGTCTCAGCTGGAGTTTGCGACAAACTGCCAAAATTGAGAGTGAGCAGCTTTGAAGACAGCAAGCAACGGAAGCCCTGCTGCTTGCTTAAATCAGGTCACAATTTGTCCCTGCACCCCAAAACATCAATTACACTCAGAATTTTGCTCACTCTCAAAGCAAGTTATACTCTCACAAATCTGTCCCTGCATGCTCTCAATTCTGGATTCACATTTAATTTGTGATTATATTTAATTTTTTTCTCACCCAGTAGTTCTGACACCAATGCACTTCTATGCATGCTTGCATCCACAGTGGTCACAGCTAATATCATGCAACCAAACACACTCAGATAGAGGAGACTTACATCCGGAGACTTACACACACACACACACACACACACACACACACACACACACTTTCTACTCAGTTCATAAATGTGTCCTGTGTTGCTGTTTGAGCCTGAGGGGGAGACTCCACAGCAGCAGCACAGCACAGCAGTTTGCATCACTTCACACACTGTCTGATCAACATAAGAAATGGGTCAGTGGGGTGGGAGTAGGAGTGGAAGGGGTCGTTGGAGTAGGGGGAAGGGGGGCTTTGTCAGGGAAATAGAGCTCCCAGTTCAAAGGAGCATGGCAAATGTTTTACAGTAAGGGCACTGCAGGGAGAGGGGGGATGAAGACAGTAGTGGGAGAGAGGGAGGAAGAAGGAGAAGGGGGAGGGGGGCAGGACAGCATGCTGAGCTCTGCAGGGTCAACTGGTTCATCACCCAAGGTGCACTGTTGAAATGCAACCTGTTAAAACGTGTTCTCTTTGAGCGTTTAACTTTCTACCATTTTTTTTGTGATTGAGTGCTGAGGAAATGTCAGACAATTCTCAGTGAAATATCATATATTCTCTATGGTGAATATGAGTTGTTATGATCAGGATGGAGGTACAGGATACCGCATTTGTAGACGACCTGTGATCAGAGCTCCTATATGCCTTCTTTTCGCCTTTCGACATTCATACTGATTCTGCTGTTGGGGCTTGGGGTTCATCTATAAGTTCTGCTTTCTTATAAACAAACCCGTATGAAGCTGAGACTATGTGTAACAGCTGATCTGTGTAGATCTGCTGCAAAACATGGAAAATGAATAACTGTCCGGTCCTGATGATCCAGTGCAGTGATTCCCAACCACTGTTCCGGGGCACACAAGTGTGCCGTGAGAAATCATCAGGTGTGCTGTGCAAGATTATCTAATTTTACCTGATTGGTTCTCTAAGTGATCAGCGTATAGTGACAGGGAGAACAATTAGATGCTCTTCCAACAGAGGCAGTGTATCAGCGCGATATGTCCAGCAGCCTGAACAGTATTGCAACTTAGCAACTTTGTCGCTATATTATATTATATAGCGACATGTCAGAGCCCCCTAGCGACTCTTTTTCAAAAAAACGACTAGCAACAAATCTAGCAAATTTCTCTGGGTGCTGCCTTGGGCCCCTAATGCGTCCCAAAGCACTCACAAGCGGCACAGTCCTCCCACAGCAGTCTCTCCCAGCTGCAGTCAGAGCAGGAGATGTTAACCCCTCAGCGTCTAGTCAAATTATCCGCGCATGCACGAAGTTTGGCTTACAGTCATTGTCTGTTTTGGGTCACTTTTGCCGGTCCCGAGGCCAGATAAAGGAGGAGGATTGGAATTGTGACAGATGACAGTGCATTTGCAGTTCTAAACATATTTTGGGTGTTTCTACTCTCTTTTTTACATTTTTGTTTGGTGGTATGCCATGTGATTTTTCTAACATACAATATGTGCCGTGGCTCAAAAAAGGTTGGGAAACACTGATCCAGTGGACCTTGTGCGTAAATGCACCTGTAAATAGCTCCTGAGCAATGGTCCAGCCCCTGGTATACCTCAACACCCAGTTATAGGCGTACAGGCGTTGCATGCGTTAACACGTGTCACGATTGTCCTAAAGCCAATGCTTCAGACGCCTTAACGTGTGCAGGTGTAGAATGAAAAAGCCTAAACTGTCTCATCGGTCTCTCTTAGTTGTACATGGACTGATTGAATTGTGAAGCGAAGCAGCTGTTAAACTTGTTAGAAAAATAGCTTGAGGAAACCTTGAAAAATGAATAATAATAATAATAATACTAACAATCTTTACTAATCATGAAGGTAGATTTCTTCCAGGAAGTTCCGCTCATGATCCGCTGATTCGTCAGTTTTAATCAATACAGGGAAACATCATGTCATCGGGCCACAATCTTCTGATGGCCGGCACATCAAGTCCTGACCTGGCCTCTTCTCCAGAACATTCAACAAAACCTCCTGCCTTGTTATGTCTTACAGATATAATTTGGAGCCACTTATTTTTTCAATGTCTAAATGTATCCTAAAGTGTAAAAAATATGAAACATAAAATATATTCTTTGTGATTATAGAATCTTAATCAGTTTAAGCAAATTAAATATATGTTATCAAAGTAATCAAAGTTTCTAAACCAACATTAAAACACAAACATAATCATTGTATCAAAATCATATTGCCTGATTAATATATAAATGCATAGAGAGAGAGATAGTACCAAGGTTGACCTTTGATAGTGACCTGCGTCACGCACAGAGACAGACTACAGAGACAGACACAAACAAGAAGCAGCAATCAAGCAATCAAATCATTTAACAAAATAGAGAATAATCAATTTATTTTAACAAACTCAAAAATCGTCAACATAAAGTGAATAATTATTTGTACATTGAGATGAGTGTGTGCACAGGCGACCGTTACACTGTAAAAAAAACCTGTATTTTTACGGTAAAAAAACCGCAGCTGTGGTTGCCGGAACTTTACCATAATAAATATGGTAGAACTTTTTTAAATTTTACGGTAAAAAGATATTAGCACTGTTGATTTCACGTTTAAGATTGCCATTTTATGCCATTTTTTACCATATAGATAAATCTTTTTCCATCAAAAGAAACGCTGTTCTGCCATATAATTGACAAGAAAATACTGCATAAATTTTTACCATTAAATATTACAGTATATTTTGTTAGAGATATGGTGTTTAGTACATTTAACACTTAGAAAAAAGTGTTTTACAAAAGATAAATGCAAAATTGACAGTGATGCTTATATATATTACAGTATATTTTTGCTACAAACACCTAGTCAGTGTATTTTACAGTGGAGTAATGTATTTTAAAAAAAACAACTGTGAAAAATACTGTTTTGGCTGATATATACATTTACGGTGTTTCATTGTTACTTAAACTGAATTAACCCATTCCTCATTTTACGGTCATTTACTGTCATGGTTTAGCAGTTTTTCACCATAAAATCTACAGAATTTTTTTACAGTGTAGGTTCACTCATGGCATGACACTTGTCACTCGTCGCCCTTTCATTATTTGGTATGAACGCGTATTTCTCGTTCTTTATGCAGGCGATGCTAGTTAGATGCTTGTTTGCTGGTATAAAATGCCACACACACACACTCACACACACACACACACACAGATTATGACACATGTTAGATTTCACATCTCTTGCTCCCTAAAAGGAATCTAAAATGCTGCTATTGTTTGGGTCAGTAATAAAACACTGCTGGTGTGACCGCAGATCTTCTTCAAAGCAATAATGTGGAATCTCTGAGTGAATGAGTGCATCAAAAGTGCCCTTTGTTGTTTGTATCCAGTGAGCTGAACCTGCATGATCAGAGCCACAGGCCTGAACTAATTGATAGACATTATTTATAAAGAAGTCAGATGTGACCACAGATACTACCCTGCTGAAGGCATGATAGCAAAAAATGTTCCGGAAATAAAGAGAATAACAGTTGTGTTCTTGTTTAATTTTGGATAAAAATGTTATCGGTCTGAAAATGGTCTCAGGTGATGAGAACTGTACAGTTGTTGTCTTGTAAAGTTGAACTCACATGAAACTTGAAGACTTAGATTTAGGGTAAGTAAGTGCTACAGTGACAACTATAACTTAACTGTAACTGCCAGAGTTTAAAATAAGCAGTGGATGTTGATAATTATATTTCGTGCATCTGGTAAATGTGGTAAGTAAAAGGACAGGTATTGCATACTGAAGGTTCTTCGATAAGTAC
This sequence comes from Centropristis striata, assembly GCF_030273125.1. Taxonomy (NCBI): domain Eukaryota; kingdom Metazoa; phylum Chordata; class Actinopteri; order Perciformes; family Serranidae; genus Centropristis; species Centropristis striata. The sequence goes on from NC_081518.1 coordinate 19,918,639, forward strand.
AGGCTGCTGTAGGGTTATTGAAGTGGGGATCGAGGTTATAATAGCTTTGGAATTTTCATTAGTTTTAGTTTTAATTTTGATGTGAATTTTTGTTTTTAAATTCAGTTAGTTTTAATTATTTTTTAGACTGAGTTTGCTAGTTTTAGTTTAGTTTTTGAAAATGCTTAGTTTTAGTTTAGTTTTTATTAGCTTTAGTGTTATTTTAGTTTTTTTTTGTAATGGGCTATGTGTTGGGTGTGAGATTTGGTTTATCCATCTCAGCCCCAATAAGGTTATTAACTCTTACAGTTCCGGGTGTTTTGAATTTTGGTTGGAGTGTAGACATCCCAGTCTCAGTAAACATATTTACCATGTGTTCCTGTATGTTCACTAACAGAATCCTCTTTCTAATAGAAACAATGGATTATGTATGAACAACCAGCCCACATTGTAATATTGTCCCTCACATACTTGAATCAATACAACCTATTTTTTCTATGTTAACTCCCATCCAAGGTTATAATAGTTTTGGATTTTCATTAGTTTTAGATTTAATTTCGTTGTCATTTTTTGTTTTCAATTTTAGTTAGTTTTAATTAGTTTTCAGAGTGTGTTTGCTAGTTTTAATTAGTATTTATTTTTTGGAAGTGCTTAGTTTTAGTTTGGTTTTTATTAGTTTTAATGTTTAATGTTAAGTTTTTTTGTAATGGGGTATTGGTTGGGTGCAAGATTCAAAAAGGTCACAATAAATGTTGTCTTTATTTCCTTTGTGTGATCCATCTCAGCCCCAATAAGTTTATTAAGTCATAAAACCAGATAGATGAAATAGATTTCATATCAACAAAAAAGGTTTACGTATGAAAAAAGTTGACAAAGACGAATACGAAGGACATTTTCACTATAATTTTAGTTAGTTTAAGTTAGTTTTGTAACCACACAATACAGTTTCAGTTAGTTATCGTTTTTTTAAAAACTCTTTATTTTTATTTCAGTTAACAAAAATGTTTCAATTCTAGTTTTTGTTATTTTGTTAGTTTTCTTTAACTATAATAACCTTGCTCCCATCCTACATTCATAATTATTACATTTGACCTTACACAGAGACTGATGTAAACAAGCGCTAATGTTTTCTGTGTTCCACGCTAAAATGGTCTTCAAATGTAGACTTCGGTCTTTCATAATCAATTGATTAAATCAGAACCTGTTATGATTATCAACTTTTGTTTTATCACAGAACTATTCTGATACAATCCTCTACTTACACATAAAGCAGTTGAGAACAGGAAACAGGCTGCATTAAAAACATTAGTCTGGCTGATCGACCCCTGTGGGGGTAACAATTACTGCACCATGAAGCTAAAGCCAATCAAGACAGCAGGCCTAAACACAGCTTGCCTTTCACATGCATGCAGCAGCCTGGATAATCATCTGCCAATCACTGACAGGAAGCTTGAATGGAAGCACAGGGGGTCCACACAAAAGGCAGTCATGCATTAACTCCTTATCTGCCGTTTGCTGCTTCAATCAATCAGTCAACAGCTTCCAGCAGGTATGGGGACCAAGATGGCATTGTAATGTATGGATATGAACATATGAGTGTGCAGCTGTGTGTGTGGGAGGCTGGTGGGAAGAGCAGGCGTTGGGTGATGGCAAAGCATCTGGAGCTGTGGGCTTTGATGTCGAAGGCCACTTGGACCTGTCGACAGCCAGCCACACACACACACACATACACACACACAGAAGTGTACTGGCAATCACCACTAATCAGCAGAACTTTCCCTCCTTAAATCATTATAGGCCAAGCTTCCATCAGAGGGATTATTTTCCATTCATGACTGCAAATACAGCAGCATTCCTCCTCCTACAGCTAAGCCTTACTGTAATCCTGTCCATAGAGCTGTAAGCGGGGGAGAACACACACACACACACACGCACACACACTTGTACATGCACAGTGTGAAAGCATACACACACATATACACTAAAGCAGGGGTGGGCAATTAATTTCCCCAAGTGGCCACATGAGATACTGTGAAGGTTGCTGAGGGCCGGACCAATACTCTGAAGTTAATTCTGCTTAATATTAATTGAATCCCTTTATAAAATGCAGTAAATTATATGGTTTTGAGCTGGTACTGGTAAGAATATGTGATATCATAAGACTATGTTGATGTGGAGTAAGTCAAATAAAGCAGTAAAAATAGTATAAACTCCAATCATAATCTCACTTTTCAATTTATTTTAATCACAACATACAATCAAACCACAAAAGCCATGGAGCATGTATGTTTTTAAAAAAAAATGTTTTTTATGCGCACATAAGGCGATGCAAATCGCCTTCAAAATAAAAGCACATGCGTTGTATTGATTTCTAATTTCTGGATAACCTCATGCGGGCCCGACAAGGACAGCCAGCGGGCCGGATGTAGCCCGCGGGCCACCTAATGCCCAGCTCTGCACCAAAGCATAATGCACAGTAACTGGTGAGCTGTAAAGATTAACTCTTGAAGTCAATTTCTAACCAAACACAGGAGTGAGACTGTATGATTGTGTATAATGTATATATGTGTGCATTCTATGTACATGGCCCACTTATCTGTCAATGTGCATGTATGTTGCTAGGATTATAAATGATTGCCTGGATCAAAAACAAGCCTTAGCTGCAGCTTCAAAGGCTAAGACCCGTCTTCTGAGCTGCAGTGCCGGGACTTAGCCACTGAACATATTGTTCTGATTGTCTGCTTTAGATAAGCTACTGCATAAGTACAAAAAGGCTAACATTCCCATGGGTACATGAGACTCAGATTTGGAAATATGTAGAACTTAGTTTGTTTGATGCCAGGTTTGTAATAGTAAAGTTCAGCTTTTTTATTGAGAAACAAAAGCACAACAAAAACAATGGCACAACAATTAACACACACACACACACACACACACAAAACCAGTTTACAGTCAGACCATTTCTCAAACACCTTTACTAAACAGTATTGACCAATGTATGTCCAATGGAATAAAATAAAACAACCAACAATAAAACAATAAAGATGGAAAAGTTAAAGTGAGTTTACATAAATGCTAATCTAACTTTTGACCATTGTTTGAAAGAATGTCACCCTTAAAATATGTGATAAAATATCACAACTTGAAATATCAGTCAATTTAAATTCGTACAATGTTTTTTTTGTGTTTAATTTAGGTAAATGATGGTAAGTAACAAAAAGAAACTGGAGATGCCTTTGAGAGTTTGAGGTGAATTTTTAAAAAAGGCTGCTTGTCAACATTAGTTATTAAGCATTATCAATCACTTTTAATTTTATTAATTGATATTAATTATAGCTTTATGAATGTAAATTTACATTTTACAATATAAAATATAATTATTTGTTTATTTAATGTATTAATCATTCACGTCTATAGGCTATTTGGTCAAAAAGACACAAAGATTAAAATATATTCTCAGAGTGTAATACCATGGTTGACCAATGGGGGCGCAAGAGAGTGGACATACAGCAACGCACATTTCCGTAACAGGCAGCCTCATGAGGACTGCAGTACCGTGTGTGACCGTCAGAGGCGCCTAAAGATACACCCACAGATTATGTCTTGAAAATTGATCCCATGGGGACTTGCTAGAAAACTGCATGGGGCATGTCTAAATACTGTTTTGCAGCTGATGGTAGGGTTCTGCCCATGGGGACCACAATTTAGGTCCCCACCGTACAACGGGTCCCCACTGGTTTGTGTGCAGTCAGGTCAAAGTCCCCACCAGAATAGAAAAACGAGAACACGCACACACACACACACACACACACACTCAAATCACACATGCAAAAGAGCAACAGAATATTACACAAAATCATACCAAAACATAATCGTACCTATTAAGCCACATATTTGCCTGAACCCTGTACTAGGAAGCAAGTTTAACATAGCCAGGATATCTTTTCATTATCTCGCTTCACTGGGCCTAACAACCACAGTCACGGATAAGTGGTATCACAAACATGGTTATCAACTTTATTAGTTAAGCCAGGCTTTCCTCTACAGGCCATGTGTGCGGTCTCAAAGGGAGCATCATTTGACTCAACTACCGGAAAAAAAACTTCTGAGAAGACTATGATTAATTATTACAGCTAGAAGCAATACCATTGCTGCAAATAAGGCCCATGATGATTTATTAAACCACTCGATTTGCTCTCACTGACTACTGTTGATTTCTAACCTGTCAGCTACACACCACAACACACTGAAAAAACACTGAAACTGATGCAGCATTTAAACATTACACTCATGAACTGGATAAGGTCTGAAACTGTCCCATAATGACATGTCTCTTATGTCTCCAAGTAGGAAGTAATGCCAACTATTGTATTTAGATTGTTAGAGCAACTTTCAGTTTGCAAACTGTAGCTTTATCCAACTAAATTCTCAGCCCATTGGCTTATTCACTTCACCTATTCATTTCTCAGCTCACTTAGCTAGCAGAACTGAAAGCTCGGCCGTGTTTCAGCTCAGTGAGTTCTGATACACAGTCATAGCTCCGGTTAATCACTGAATGATTCTGTGAACAAATCTTTTGTACTTATTTTATCTTAATGAACAGTCATAGTGATTCAGTACATTGAAAAGAACTGCTGTTCCCCCCAACTAACTATGATTGACCCATTTCACACTGCACATACTCATTTGTCCAACTGTTAATAATTAAGCTTTAAGAAATAGACTTAGACCAATTGAGACTTAAGGATTTGCTTTTGCAGTGTCACAAAATGATGGCAAGAAAGTGGGTGGTTAAAGTAGCTCTCTGAAATAATAGTCCCTCAGAAATGTTGGGCTTCTGAAAGGTTTGAGTGCACTGCAAATTATTTGTTTCTTACAAAGGTAAAACAAAAACAACTTATATTTAGAAGTGTTAGATAATTTATCTTGTTTTAAGAGTTAATTTCTTATTATTTTTAAGTGTTCAACATGCTTATTTCTAGATTTAACAATCCTGATTCAATAAATCTTGTCAAGTGTAATTATCTGTCCATGCAGCAAGATCATTTCCCTCAGATTTAGTGCTTTTATCTTGTTTTTAGACACACCTTTATTGCAGTGTGGTCCAGCTCCGCATGTCAGTAAGCTATATGCTGCACAGGGACTCCCTCCTCAACACAATACTGTACAGACTGAGAGAAAAACCCTGCAGCACGAACAGAAAACAGAAACATCTCACACACACACGCACACACACACAAAAAAAAAAAAAAAACGAAGAAATACACAATGGTAATTACTGATCCAAAGACTTACTACGCCTACTTAATTGCGCTCCCTGCTTAAAAATCCCAGGGCAAGAGGAGACAAAAGGAGTGCATATGAAAAATGCACCAGGGAGACCCTCTTATCTTTCATTAGGATTGCTTTGTCTTGTTCTGCCAGCCACCCCTGTTATTTCGTTTCCTCTCCTCCAAACAGCCACACGCTAATGACTCATTCTGCTCTTTCATAAAGTACTCTCTAAAACAACAGTCAGACATCCTACACTCATATAATCGTGTATAATCTAGAGATGATATCGCTGAATCATTTTTGGAGCTTATCACTGACAAAGAGATTTTTTACACAGAGGACAACACGATTCCCAGTATTGGTTGATATTGGAAAGACACTGTGACAAAAGGCATTGTGATGTAGGCTATGATGTGAACATATACTGTCTGCCACGAACCTGGTCTCACAGGAATCCGTGAAATAGCCACGGATTCGCTTAGCTCAAAATCCGGGGAATAGCCACGGAATCACTCAAATTTCTATGAAACTGACACGTATTTCGCTACAATCAGTCATATCCCGTGGCTATTCCATGGATATTTTTTCCTATTGGTTTGTTCCAAGTCACGTGACTTTCAAGGTTCCGGCGGTCAGAACAAAAAACGTGGCGGACAGTTCTCTCATTTTTAGTGAAAAAAATAAATATTTTGACTTAGTTTCTGCAAAAAAATGGATTTTGATTACATTTCTAGCGAGAAATATGTTTTATTTTCTAAATATTCATTGAGTGAATGTACAAAATCACTTTGTTTGTTGGAATAGCCACGGGATATGACTGTCATTAACTTGCATTGTAGCGAAATTCGTGTCAGTTTCACGGAAATTTGAGTGATTCCGTGGCTATTCCACGGATTTTGAGTTAAGCAAATCCGTGGCTATTTCACGGATTCCTGTGAGACCAGGTTGCTGCCACTGTGTGCAGCAGACAGAGCTGATTCCAAAACGGCCACAATGGAATAAACAGGAAACACTTTGGTAAAGGAGGAAGAAATCATTCAGAGCATTTCTTTCCACAGAGAAGAATATCAGCACACTGTGGCCTCATGCTGCGTAGGTGTCATGATGCCATAAACACACCTCCATTCATTCTAGCCTGTGAAGCCATGTGGCTGACTGATTTTACCCAGTGAATTCTGTGTTGAGTCTCTCTGACACCTCCCCCACCGCCTGCAGGTTGCCTGTTCTGGGGAATGAAAGGGGGGCTGCGTCCTCCTCATGAGATATGCAGTGGCTCTCATTCAGCAGCCAGAGCCAATTTACTCACTGATCTAGGCCCTTTGCTGTCTTTGCGTGGCGGTAGAGAGAGGGCTGTGTCTCGGAATACCTGCTGCATTTAAACCTGTGTGCTGTTGCATTGGCTTCCCTTGAATTTCTGCCAGCGGCCAAACATTGGTCATGCAAAATGTTCAGCCAAGCTGACAGAAACATTAGAAAACTCTCCTTCTGCAATGGATTCAAGTAAGGGGAAAGAAAATCTATCTCTCTATGGATGACTGCAGACAGTGTGTTCTGTGTATACAGTGGCTTGCAAAAGTATTCATCCCCCTTGGATGTTTCACCCTTTTGTTGCTTTTACACATGAAATCATGGTCAATATAATTTGGCCTGCAATAAGAATTTGCAAAAAAACCCATCTGTAATATGGGTTATATTAAATAAGTGTATAAGTGAAAACAGACTTTTACATAATAGTATCAGTTAATTAAAAATCTATAAGGTAAAATAAACGATTGCATAAGCATGCATCCCCTTTAAAGCAGGGGTCTCAAACTGAAATTACCTGTGGGCCACTGGAGGCAGTATCAAAATGACCACAAAAAAAGACACAATGACAGAAAAAAAAACGAAATTACTTTTTTTTCAAAATGACCAAAAAAAGAGAGACACAAAATTACAAAAAAAAGACACAAAATGACCAAAAAAAAGACACAAAATGACCAAAAAAAGACAAAAAATATCAGAAAAAAAACTAAATTACTTAAAGAAACAAAATGACCAAAAAAGACACAATTTTTTTTTTTAAAAGACACAATTTTTTTTTTAAAAAGACACAAAATTGTTTAAAAAAAGACACAAAATTGGAATAAGTGAACTTCAAATACATCACAAAATATCCATAATAGGGCACATTAAGAGTGTTTTACATAAACGTGAAACATATAAAAGGAAAGTTAACGTGTAGCCACTTGGACCACATGTAGGATCGTTACTCTGGAGTTGCGTGCTCTTCTCTACTGCTCTGACCCATGATGCAACTGAACCATAATCAACTGACCCGGACTCACGTTCCGACCTCACATTTCCCACAATGCGCTCAAATCAGACCCATATATTTCACAATAAAAGTCCCGCAAAAGGAAATACATCTTAACCAAACATTTTATCTATAAGACATATTTATAAACTATCTTATTTTTTGCATTTTAATCACCTTTTAATAACTTTATGAATCTGAATGACCATGAATCTGTATAAAACAAAGACAAGCATAAATAAACTGTCTCAGAGACAGTTACAATTATCTCTGTGATTAGTAATTCATAAATTCTTGCACAATGTTAAATGCTGCTGCATGTGTTTTTTGAAGCATGGGCCCAGGAATTAAACATTGCAACCTTAAGAGGGGGTATTTCTTGGCTTGACATATAAAAATAGCACAATGCCTCTTTAGGGGGCTGTAAGTGTCTTTACCAAATGTCTTGGCAATTCATCCAAAAGTTGTCAAGACATTTCACTCTGTACCCAATAATGTAACCTGCTGGAGGGACAATATGAAATGATTCACATGGATCCTCTGGGAACCATGAATGTCTCCACAAACTTTTATGACATGCAATCCAATCCAACATTTCAGTCTTAACCAAGAACCAATTGTGGGACTGACTGACAGAGTTAGTTAAAAGGAACATTCTTCATTTGCTGACAAGAAAATGGAGAAGCTGTGAGGGTGATGTCCTCTGTCCACCAGGTATATCTATCTATCTATCTATCTATCTATCTATCTATCTATCTATCTATCAATTCAGGAATGTGTGTATGTGTGTGTGTGTGTGTGTGTGTGTGTGTGTGTGCGTGTGTGTGTAGCCATGTTTCGACTAGGGGGAAAAGTGTCCACCAGGAAAGTCTCAGGCCACACCCTCTCAAAAGTCCGCTCACTCTGCGTGTCTCCACTACAAGTTAGCCCCCAGAGGGATTTAGAGACTCTGGAGGTGACGTATGGTTTTCACCGTTGCTAACTGTTCACAACTCAGCAGCTGAAAGCAGCATGGCTAATTATGCACAGATCAGTCTCACTGATCATAAACATAGTGATTGTGAATTAACTGGCATCGCTAACTGTGCACAGAGTGACTGGTGCTTGTTGTAAACAAACAGAGATCGCTAAGTGAACACCTCCTGTAGCAGCAGCACATACACACTGTACTGCTACAGAGCTAACTGTAGCTAACTGCCACTAACGGCGGCTCTTCTCAACAAGCCGGCCTCCCCCTCGTTAGCGGCTCATTAAGAAGAGTAAGAAGGAGTCGCTGGATTTGTCTCCAGTCGCTTTTTGGAAAAAATAGTTGCTAAGGGGGTCTGAAAAGTCACTGAATTTAGCAACAAAGTCGCTAAGTTGGGAACACTGCTTTGCCGGCTTTTACAAATGGTGTGTGTTGTTGTTGTGTAGAGTACTACGTCACATCTCGCTTAGCTATCTATCCAATCAGTAACCAGGCTGTTTTCAGGGGGAGAAAAAAAACCCTACTCTTCAACAGGGATGAAAAAAGTCCCAACAAAAAATACTGCTCGTATTCAAATTAAGGGCGTTTCGGCGGGTGAGACCCGCCTCATCCCTGGTATTGCCTGGTAGTGGAAACAGCCCTATAGTTATCCACTATCACACTCAGGCTCTAACTGACCTTTTACTCTTAACAAGTCAGAGTGCTGTATGTTAAAATTAGTTTCTTAGATTCCACTCTATTTACTGCAATAAGCAATTAAACTGACACAATACAAAATACCCATATCTTGATTTTTGTTGCTTAGAGCAATGTGTGTTATGATGGTAATGAAGGAGCCTGTCTCCCAATGCAACTGTGTAGCTCACTTTAATAGTTTGGAGTTCTATAATACAGAGGATTAAGATATATATCTATCAGTCTCAGGAAATTGCAGGACTGGATCCAAACACAGATGAACAAACTGATACGGAGGCTGCAGGATGACTTCAGTGATTTATTAAAGTAAATGGATTACAAGATGAATGTTCACAGGCAAGCAGGAGAGAGACAGTTAGGGAAATTCACAAAGGCTGGTCACAAGAAATGAAATAACTCAGTCTCTGAGAAAGACAAGGGTAGCAGGAGGACAAAATAAACAAGCTTCATCTCAATATCCTGCTTTGACCCCTGTCTCCTTAATCACTTGAACTGAAGAAATGATTGAGACACGCCATCTTGGAGAACGTCTCAATTCCTCTAATGCACTCAGGAGTCAAGGAGAGAGGAGGCTTCCAGAGGAGAGATAAGTGAGGATTCACAAGTGCAGCAACTAGAAGAATGAAAACAAGCAATGCAGGGGAAGAGCACCACTTACTGAGTTCACTTCTTTCAGATTTAAAATTTATTATCAAGTTTTTATTTAAAAAAAGGTATACCAATTATTTTAGAGAATATAAGGGTGATTCTCATGAACCCTGTCTAAGTTCTGTCTGTGAGGATTATAAGGACATACTTTATTTTTTATTTTTTATTAAACTAAATATATTTCACTTTTATATGAATGAACAATATAACCATAATGAGGCACAATTCATTGTTTTGTGTTAAAATAATATTTTCTATATTTTGAAACATATTTTTGATTCACAAATTCATTACCGTAATGCATCCAGATAAAAATGTCATGGTTTCCCCACACTTATATACAATAAATATTTAATAAACTTTATAAAAATAAATATACATTTGTTTAATATGTATATTTTAACAGAATATAATCAAATATAATGGTTTTAACAATGATCTTTTTTATGAACAATGAACAATTTTACGGTAATGATAGAATTACACTTTTTGGTGATACACTGCACTTGAGCATACTTAAGTACTTGCCAAAGAAAAACAAAACAAAAAACCCTTTCGTTGTTAATTTTTTATTTAAAAATGTGTTATGGTAATGAATTTTGCTCACGGTGGCCCTCATTTATCAAACGAGCGTACGTCAGAAAGTGAGCGTAAAGTGGGCGTACGATCATTTCTACGCAAGCCTCGGCATTTATCAATGTGGACGTGAGCGGAGGATACGATCAGATCTCAGTCTGCTCTCAGCTCGTGTACGCAGGTTTGAGTCAGCGTGAAGTCCACACGTCTGAGTCTGAGAATTGATCTTAGACTATTGTATCGATTCCTGGAGCTGATAAAACTCTGTGGTGTTTTGATTTTTAATAGTGACAAAGCAAAACATGTTTAGGCTACATCATTTATCATTTATACATAATGCAAAAATAAATACACCCTGCGATCGTGAAAATCTTTAACCAGAATACTAGCTGAGGATATTAAATGTCGTTGTCTTCTGCTATTTATCGTTATTATTAGGGCCATGGGGCAAAGCCCCGAGCACTACTGTTATACTGTGGATTTTTTCTTCTTCCTCTTCCGGACGCAATTTCGTCCCGCTACTAGTCAAACAAACAAATTATATATCAAAACTTGCGGTTTGATCGGGATCGGTGTGCTATTACTTTTCTCTACAGAATAAGATTTTTTCGCGACGTAAGTTGCAAAAAACTGCCCAAAATTTTGCATTGGAATGAATGGGACGGCCGACAAAAAATGAGCAAAAAAGAACAATTATTGGAGATTTTTAAACGTTTACTTCTCCGGCATAATTTCACCTAGAGACTCCATTTAAACTTTAAACAGTAGACACAAGTCTTGTGTATCGGTGTATTAATCCACGTTTCAATAAGTCATATCGTTTTTTATCAATCCCTGTTCAATGACCATGATCATTTTTGGAGAAATTCTGAGATCATAGTGGGTGTGTATTGCACAGAATGTAGAGGAAGGGAATAAATTGTCAAAAAATAAATTTGAAAACTGCGCTCCAGGCCGCAAATTCCACTCAGATAGATGAAATAGATTTCATATCAACCAAAAGGTAGACGTATGAAAAAAGTTGACAAAGAAGAAAACAAAGGACATTTTCACTATAATTTTAGTTAGTTTTAGTTAGTTTTGTAACCACAAAATACAGTTTCAGTTAGTTATAGTTTTTTTTAAAACTCTCATTTTCATTTTTATTTCACTTCAAGAAAATGTTTTTTCAATTCTAGTTTTCGTTATTTTGTTAGTTTTAATTAACTATAATAAGCTTGACACACACACACACACACACACACACACACACACACACACACATACACACACACACACCCACTCTGCTTTTGGGGGGAGTCAGATGACATTAATCATAGGTCTAGACATCCTAGAATCCAGCTGTGAACTGAACCGTGAAAATATCAGACTTTTGATGCATACAATACTTGTAAGGAGTTGTACCATTAAGCAAGTGATCTAAAGTCAAAAGTGTTATATTAGTGCACATGTAAATGAGTTTGGATGCCCTTCATACAATCCGATAATCCACCGACTATAAAGCATCATGCCAACAGCTCGTCACATTTTCTGAGGTCATATTTAATCCTCCTTTAAATCTTTAGGTTTTTATTTTATTTTAGAAGGACTAACATGGTGACAATACATTGCTGCCTCCTATCCAGCAAGTACTGGCCCAGCATAATGACAGGTTGGAGCCTTAGCCTTTGGGCTTACACCGTACATATCAAAGTGCTGAAATGACTGTGCAGGCATCTGCCACTGAACAAGCCGCAACTTATGTTGCACTGTAAAACTGTGAACCATGTGATAGCCCAACATGTCAGTTTTGAAAGAATTAACAGAGGCTGCCTGCAGGCATACATCACTCTGACATGCAACGGATAGCGACCTCTCTTCCCCCGCCTGCCAAATGAAAAAAAACATTGCTGCATGGTAGTTCAATTGTACCATTTGAACTTAATAAAATATTGTATATTTTGAAAGTCAGGTAGTGTAATAATTATTCACTGAACAAGCCTGCCTTTAGTGCATTTTTAACTGAGGCTCAATTAACCACCTTTAACCTCAGTCAAAAATAACTGACGCTTTAACAGCAACAAGTCATCAAGTTTAAGCCAAAATATACCAAGTAACCTAAATCCATCTCCGGTTCACTTGTGAATAGGGCTGTTTCCACTACCATGCAATACCTGGAATGAGGCGGGTCTCACTCGCTGAAACGCCGCTAATTTAAACATGAGCAGTCCGGAGCCGTCATTTGTCGGGACTTTTTTAGTCCCTGTTGAAGAGCAGGGTCTTTTTTCTCCCTTGAAAACAGCCTGGTTACTAATTGGGTAGATCACTAAGTGGTATGTGACGTAGTAATCTACACGACAACAACACACGCCATTTGTAAAAGCTGGGGAAGCCCAAGTTAGCTACTTTGTTGCTGAATTTAGCGACTTTTCAGACCCCCTTAGGACTATTTTTCAAGAAAGCAACTGGAAACAAATCCAGCGACTCGCTGGATTTGAAGAAGATTTGAAAAAGATTTGAAGAAGAGCCACCGTTAGCGGCAGTTAGCTCTGTAGCAGTACAGTGTGTATGTGCTGCTGCTACAGGAGGTGTTCACTTAGCGATCTCTGTTTGTTAACAACAAGCACCGGACACTCTGTGCACAGTTAGCGATGCAGTTAATTCCCAATCACTATGTTTATGATCAGCAGAGACTCTGTGCATAATTAGCCATGCTGCTTTCAGCTGCTGACGTTGTGCACAGTTAGCGACGGCGAAAACTATACATCACCTCCAGAGTCTCTAAATCCCTCTGGGGGCTAACTTGTAGTGGAGAGTGAGAGGACTTTTGAGAGGGTGTGGCCTGAGACTTTCCCCCCTAGTGGAAACACAGCTGAAGTCAAACAGCTCACATACACAGCTGTTACTGACCAAACCTCGATCAACCCAGTGTTGGCTTTAAATTAGAACAAAAGGAAACTGCGTCCCTGTTTCTCCGCTCACCATTTGTAAATCTCCCGGTAGACCGGTGTTCGCAAGGCTTTATGGGTAATCAGGGAGCACAGAGGATACATAAAAACATTCTTGGAATTTGGGCAAAAGAAGGACTCTGTCCTCTGGAGGATCCTGGACATTGGGACAGTCCTTCGGCGGATGTCGATGACGTAGAATCCTTCAAATTCAGCTGTTTGAGGATCCTTCCTTGACACTGGGATATACAGCCAGAGACTAAATATACAGGGAAGATTGGGTCATTGGGAACGGATGAAAACAATCAGAGTATTGAAGACACCTGAAACAAGAGACAATGTGAGCGATAAATAAAAGGGGAAACAGAAATGTCTAAGATTACAAAATAAAAGATGTGACCTTAATGAGAGGCCACACTTTAAAGAATGCTAAATTAGATTATGATAAGTTTATTTTCAGTTTATATAGGCTTTGTGAAAATGACTTCCTGCACTGTGTGCTGGAACCTTTAGCAGCTGTTTTTGATTAAATAAAACAGATGATAGTTACTTACTGATTCAAGAAACATTTCTTATGCACCCTCTCAATGGAAGCTAAAAAAAAAAAGTCTGGGCAAGTTCAGGCTTGTCCTTAGCTTTGACATGATGTGGAGCTGAAACTCACTATAGAAGTAACACTAACTCAGTATTTTTTTTATATTGAAAGGGATTGCAGAAATACTTTTTCTTTATTTTGATTATATTTTACATGTTCATTTTAGTTTGACTTACTTCTTAAAATATTTTGTCAACTGACTATATCCATAACTCATAAAGTTCAACTGAGCTAAAAGCCAGTCTTTATGCTAAGCTAGGCTAACCATGTTGCAGCCTGCTCTGAGCTTAATTCACAGCTATGATATTGATACCAATCCTCTCTGACATAAGATAATTGGTAACACTTTACAATAAACAGCATTTATAAATGGTAAACATATAGTTTATTAATGCATTTATAAACCATGTATAGGCCATTTACAATGGTAAATACATAATTAATTAATGTTTAACTAACTAAATAATTTATAAATGGCAAATAGATGGTATATTAATGTTAGCGTATAGTTACTTTACCATTAACAAACAATTAAATTATAATTCATTGTTTATTTATAGTTTTAGTTGCACTCATTATAACATTTTTAACACCATATTCAGTATGTTAATGATTTTGAAATTATTCATATACCTTTAAGAAATTGGTTGAAAACATTTAAAGATAAATATGTATAGCACTTTGTAAATGGTTAATAATTGGTTTATAAACCATCTATAAACATCACTTATGTGGTAGTTGTAAAGTGTTACCATAAAATTTACCAAAATGTTCAGCTTTTCTTTTAAATAAAGTTCACCTAATCCTAATACCGATATCTATGAGTACACCATAAAGCTGCTGTGAAGCTCCTCTTCAGGCATTATGAACATGCATTCAAAACTGAAGACATAAGACGAGGAGAGAGGAAAAGAACTCGCTGTGCCCCCAAAAGACTGTTCCACTCCATCAGTCTAATTTCAACTAATCTAATAGCATCCATCAACGGTGTAAATGCAGCAGCAGAGGGACAGACTGAATCTTTTTATATTCCGCTTGCTGCCATGTTATGAGTCAGTGTCGGCTCGCTAGACAGAAGAGGAATGAACCAGTTGCTGTTGGCACATTTGCATAAAGCCCTTCTACCAGGATGGAGTTCAGCTCACATCTTGTGAGCGTGGGCAACGATCTTACTTTAGTCAGCCACAACACAAGCAACATTTGGACGGCACTGCAAATCACTGCAGCATTCAAACATACATGAGGAGCGGCAAATATAGAGGTAATGAATAGAAAAGACATGCAGTGTGGTCTTCTGCTCTCACAGTATTGCACCTTTCTTACCACATATAGAATATGATCAGAGTTGGTATACACTAGGGATGTCCCGATCCGATCATGTGATCGGAAATCGGGGCCGATCATGTGGTTTCAGACTCAATCGGAATCGGACATTATGTCCCGATCAGGGATCGGATATATGTATATTCAGCATGATATCATTTTACTGCAGGCTGCATGTCAATAAGTGAAGCAGAACACACTCCAACCTAGGTGGCGCTAATGCAACTTAAAGTTGGTGCCACCGCCATTACAAGAAGAGAAGAAGAAAAAGAAATAAACCAACAACACGGCAGCAGTTTAAACCGACGCGCAAGTATATCTGCAGCCTGGAAGTATTTTAAAGTGAACGAAAATAACACTGCGATTGCAAACTGTGAGGTATGTAAACTGGGAAGGTGAAAATTTGGATTTGTAATTATTACTTGATTGTTCAAGCTACCTCAAAGAAGTGCTCAAAGAATGTGTGTTAAATGATAAAATAAAAAAGGCACATCCTGGATCTGTTTCTTCGCTCTTCTTCATTTTGTTAATGTAGGGTGAATTCGGGTAATGTGGGACACTTTTTGCAATTTTGACTTTGTTATATTTTTCTAAATTTAAAAATATTTTGTGTAATTTCAGTCACATGACACCCATGGTAGACCAATAGTAAAGGTTTTGATGACTATATTTACTTTAAGCAGCAAATAAACCAGCCAAACCTTAAGTGTCCCACATTACCCGAATCCACCCTATTATAGAAGTATCGGATCGGGACTCGGTATCAGCAGATACTCAAAATCAAATGACTCGCACTCGGACTCGGGGGCAAAAAATCCTGATCGGGACATCCCTAGTATATACATGTGAGTGTTTTGCCTTTATTGTTGGAAAACCCACAAGGAACAGTGTCCAGTGTGAAGATTAGACTGCAGGATTTGTGGGCAACCAGGGAGGTGAGAGGTTAAAGTGGCAGGGAGGCAGAGGTCATCGCTGTTTGTTGTGTGTGTGTGTGTGTGTTTGTGGAGAGATACTGAGACAGAGGGCAGACGCTGGCCTGGTATGTCTCCGCTGATACACTCTCCGTCTGGCATAATAAAGACCATGTGGAGTCAGACAAACTGTGACCGCTGTGCTCTGCGAAGGATAAAAATCCATTATGCACATAAAGACATACACACACACACAATCCCACACACTTACACAAACACACACATATAGAGAGAGAGAAAAGGGACAGACTGGGAAAGAAGCAGAGAGAGAGAGAGAGAGAGAGAGAGAGAGAGAGAGAGGAAGAGACGTGCCTGAAAACCCTGCTCATTTATAATGCATATGCCGAGCTTGGGCTTTGAACAACAAACCCAGTTCCCTTCCTCCTCCCCCTCCTCCCCCACCGCTCTTTCTCTCACTCCTCCCTCAGCAGTGAAGGGGAAAACCCACAGGCTGCTCTGCGTCTTACAGGCAGGGACACGCTGGAGGAGAAGGTTTAACCATTATGGGGTTTTAAAGTCAGCTCATATGGACCTCAGTGACTGGCTAATATCACATTCTGAACATAAGGATTAGAATGAATAATTCAAAACCATTTATAGGTCTAATATTTTAGAGGGATAGCATCATTGAACATCTATAACAATTCCATCAGCTATTGGAGAATAATTCAGATTTATTAACAAATCATTACAGTCTGTAATAATAACATGAAAGTCACAGAGATCTAGGAATTTGGCAACATCTGGAGGAAGAGGTCAGATGATCAGACTGGCTGTTAAATGAGCCTGGTACACTAAACTTATCTGGGAGACATTCCAAAACTGATCTCTCAGAAACAATATGACTTAGTGCTTCAAAAATAGCCCATATTTTCATGGGCTGGCCGATAATTCTACATGATCATTTATCTTTTTTATCTGATCCTTATTTTTATTGGAGATATTGTGATATGCAATCACATTGTCTAAAGTGAAAATAATAACATACCAACTAAAATTGATCAGAAAATGATGTATCTATGTAATAGAGCCTTACTAGACGAACATGACTTATTGGAAGCCTACTGTAAATGTTGACTGCTTTTATTGGATATTTAGTTTTACTGAATTCTGTGCAGGCTTATATATATATATATATATATATATATATATATATATATACATATTTATTTATTTTTTTTTATTTTATTTTTTTATTTTAGAAAAATCTAAATCAAATCAATATTTGGTGGGACCACCATTTGCCTTCAAACCAGCATCAATTCTTCTAGGATTTTTTTCACACCTGCTTAAGACTTTTGCACAGTTCTGTATATTAATATATAAATGCGCATACGTGTGTTCTTGTGCATTTTGAAAATGTAAGTATTTCATTGCAATTGTTTACTTTATACTGATGATTACAAACAACGCGTTGCCCCAGAAGTCATGTTGCATTGTTGCCAAAATGTCAGGTAAAATTTGGCCTACTGAACTTTTCCTGTGAAAGAGCACAAAGTTAAGGGGGGCTCCTCTTTCAAATGAAGTGGCTTAGATAACTGGGATAACACAACACTTGTCTATGTGGTCATAATCAGCCTCAACTGAGACCCACACTCGGCCTAGACACATCTTTATATTATGATCTGATTAAACCCGGCTGGTGCTTCCCAATACCTGAACTGAGATCCACAGTTATATTGTTGCTCACAACATATACACACATGAACTCACAGTCAGAGAAAGAAAGGAATTCTGTCCTTAATAACTTTGATTTTAACATAACAAAACCTCACCAGAGCTCAAGGCTTTACAAAATAGAATGACCTGAACTAAACAAGACACGTTTTGGGTGTGTAGGGTTAGTAACTCTAGATCCCAAGATTTCAGCAGATTCTTTATTGAATATTTATTTTTTTGCTTTTATTTGTGCACATATAAGACTGCATGCAATTCAGAAAATGAATAAAACCAATGTGTCAGGAGAGAGATAGATACAAAATGAATGCCATTTCATGCCGCAACATTTACAGCTCTGTAACGTCTCGCCTGCACTATGCCAGAAGCAGGATGATGGGATCAAATGATCTTCAAGAAGTAGTCACAGAGGAGGAAATTTGATGGGATTGTTGTAAGCGGGACAACTATGAATCGGCCATCCTGGCAAGGCAAAATATTTGACGTCATGAGTGACGTCTAACACACACCTCCCACTTTGCGACAGTCATCCAATCACTGTTCAGCATCATGCAAAACAACTGCGGCTGCCGTCGCTTACTGTGCACAGCGTCTTCTGATTATTGTAAACAAACCGACATGCTGACTGTGCACAGATCCTCTGGTGCTTGTTGTAGACAAGCAGACGTTGCTAACTGTACACATCCTGCTGCAGCACATACACACTGTACTGCTACGGAGCTAACTGTGTAGCCTATTAGCACTGTGCTTCTGTGCAGCACTGCTGCTGCTCTGTCGAGCGTCACTATCGTCTCCTCCCACAATCCTCCCACACGACACCGTACTGCACTATGAAAGGGCAAAATATCACACCTTCACAGGATCCTTATGAACGCCCTAGGGCGAAAAAGCCGACACAGAACTTTCCGGCAATATAGCAGGACGGCACTATGAAAGGGGCTGAACTGTTGCCTTTTAGCTTTAAAACAGACAGACAGACCGACAAGAAATAAATAAATACATACATACAGACACAGACAGACAGACTGACACACACACACACACACACACACACACACACACACACACACACACATAGACAGACAAAAAATGCATACATATACATACATACATACATACATACATACATACATACATGCATACATACAGACACACACACACACACACACACACATAGACAGACAGACAGACAAAAAATACATGCATACATACATATAAATACATACATACACAGAGAGATATATAAATGTGATGAAAATGTCCTTTTAATATGATCCAAGGAAAACAAGCTCTTGTTAAACACGAATACATGTGTTCATTAACCTTTAGAACAGGCATGTCCAAACTATTTCACAAAGGGCCGTGTGGCTGCAGGTTTTCGTTCCAACCAGGCAGCAGCACACCAGACTTGACTCAGTTAATCAACTGATCTCAGTCTTCAGACAGCTGATTGGTCAAACTGTGTGCTTTTGCTTGGTTGAAACGAAAACCTGCAGCCACACGGCCCTTTGTGGAATAGTTTGGACATGCCTGCTTTAGAATAATGTCGAAAATTAAAAAAAAAAAGTCTTACCAAGTTGCCAGTCTTTTAACAAGCATATGCGAAGGCCATGAGTTCATCATTGTTACACAAAATCCTGACTAACCACCGTGCCTTCATCACTGTTGTGGTACACTGTACTCTGCACAGAATGCTGGATGTGTGACAGCTGCTTGTTCGGGAAAAAGTGTGTTTAAATGGGTGAATCACATCAAGTAATGGCTAGACTATGGAGTGGTGACAAGCTGGGAGCAAAGCATGAATAAAATATAGACATTCACTCTGCAAAGGCATGGCTTCTCCCTCCCCTGTTTCAATGGAATGTGTATGTGTGTGTGTGTCTGCGTGTGTGTAAGTGTGTATGTCTGTGTGTATGTGCGTCCAAATGGAGGTCCATTAAATACATGAGATGTAGGTCAAAGCGTGGAAGATGCCAGACGTTCTCTGTTGTTCTTCTGCTGTTAACACAGACTGGCACACCAGACATGTTCGTCTACAGCCAAATGCTCAGCCAGACGGAGCTTTTAAAAAGAGAGAAGAGTTGTCATCTCGCTCTATTTAAGTCTATCCAGTTGATGGCTCAAAGACCAAGCCTGCCATCCTCTTTCTACTCTGAATGTACCCATAGAGGGAGTAATACACACTGAAGGACTGTCGTGCCCTACAAAGTCTAACTGCAGTAAATACATATTTGGTCAAAATTGAGTTATAACTAAAATGCCTCCTTGATGTTTGTTTTATCTTGTGACAAAGTTTTTAGATTTCAATTTTGCTTTATTTCAGAGAAATAATTATATAAAAACCACAAAATCCAACTCAAAACCAAGCAGTAATTGCACTTACCACAGTCTGCTTTGGATATATACTAATTTAAATATAAAAAACAATAGAAATTATAAGTTTATTTGAAAGGGAAATTTTAATCTAGATAGTGAGAAAGTAAAAAAGTGAGATAACATGCTATTAAGACATTAATATTACATTATTTTATAATATTAAGTCTAAAATACAGAAATCTTTGAATAGAGTTGTTAAACACTTTTAAACACCCTTATAACAAAATCAATTTGAAAATGTTTATTCACTGAAAACAAAATATAAAAGCTGAAAGAAGCTGAAAGAAGACTCTGTGTTTCTGCATTACTATTAGAACCTTTTAGAGCAAAACCAGAGTGCAGTAACTACATTTTTGGGGTCAAAGGTCAAATAAATCATCATGATTTTTGAGCATAAAAATGACATCATCAATACATGTAGAAATAAGTGTCATATCACTTATCTACGTATAACCCATTTGGCTGGCCACTTAAAACATGTTAAAAAAAACTTTAAAGCAGTTTTTCTCAGTTTTACCTTTTGTGTAGTTACTGGGTACCATACCTCAGTCCTGGGAGGTTTTATTAACTCACAATATGTATATTTGTCTTTTACTGACCTAGTGAATGGTGATGCACATGGGCCATGCAGATCACTCAAATATCCTTTATTGTGACACCTGTGACACCAATATTTGCCTTAGTGCATAGTTGTTTCACTGCCACTTCCAGGCTTACATCATGACTTGGGGCTATGTGGACAACACCTGAGATTGGTCAAACGAGGAGATTCAGGCTGTGCTTACTATCTGGGCAGAGGAAAATAAATCTGCAGTTAGAAAAATGTATAAACTGCAACTGAGAATTAACTGGAAAAACGTCAATTTTCATTCACTCTACAGGGAGCAGAAGTTTAAAGGTAAGCTTAACTTTTCAATTTAACAATATTTTAAGTTTAAGTTTCCTGCAACAGTAAATTAACTAATCAAAGTATGTTTCACAAAGCCAAACTCTGATTTCAGAAATCATGATAAAAAGTGCATGGTAGTGCTGACTGGAGGTGTTTTGGGATGTCATGTACTGTAGTACAGGGGTAAGCAACCTGCGGCTCCAGAGCCACATGTGGCTCTATATATATCTACATATATCCATATGGGAGTCCTGTCTCATGAGGCTCTTCAGGTCATATTCGGTGGCTCCATGTGGCTGTGACCAAAACATTTATATGGAATGAAACAGTTATTTGTTTACATTTTCATTTTTATTTAACATTGGTGTAGACCCAAAGCAATTAGTATTCAATTGTAAAAATGTGCAGCTTATATATGGTATTGAACCATTTTTAAAAAACTTCTTGGTCAACTTAAATGTGCATCATAGCTTACGAAAGTCTAAGTTTTTTTTCAAATTCAAGTCTATTTTTAAGTTTCCCTATCTAGGCTAGCTTTCAATTCCAAATCTCTTTTGATTTTTGTCAAATGTCAAGCCTCTCATTTGCACTTTGGTGCTCACTGCTTTATGACAAAATCATATTGATAAATGCTCATTTAATCTGGTAGGCTAGCTTAGATTTAGTAGGCTGTTTTATTGTCATTATAAGGCTTAAATAAGATTTGCTGCTCTATTCTGACATTTTTCCCTTTTTTCGGCCAACAATGGCTCTTTTGCCCATAAAGATTGCCGACCCCTGTTGTAGTTACACGACACATCTTACTTTATTTTATTTAACTTAGTCAACAGAAGAGCTGTAAAAGTCAGCTGAAATTAAATTGATTTTGTGATGATTCATACTTATCCATAAATTATGATTTGGGATTATCATCTGGGTAAAGAGAAACACAGATCTAATAAACTAAACAATATGTTAACAGTGTCTGGAAGTTAGTAGGGTCAGAAGTCAACTCCAGTGTGAATTATGAGAGCACTGGGCATTTGTTTTTAGACTGAGGACATTTTTGCCTAAACATATACTGTACATGTTTTATGGGACTGGGACTTTTTGTATATAGTTTTATTATATTTAAATTTTTACCTTTTTATATGTTCACATGTGTACCCTATAAAAACATTACATTTTCAAGTTCCAAAACAGTTGATTGAGCATATTTGTGGTTTTTATTGTAATAAATAGTATAATTTTTCAACTCGGATTTCATGATTTTAAAGCTCAATATGTTGATCAAGTAGATTAAAGTGAGAAAATAATTGTCAGATCATAAAGGTGAAGAAAAATGGATACCAAATATGGGTATAGTAAACATTTTTTTGTGGTACATGAAGGGCAAAAGTTTTCATAAACGGACAAAATAGGCTCAGACCCCAGAGGGTTAATCTTAATCTTAAATGTGAAACCCTGACCAGTAAACTGATTCCTTTGAGCTATATCTCAAATTCAGCTTCAATGTGAAGGAAGTGAGTGTAAATTTAAAGGCTGGTTACTTACGCAGCTTAACCTGCAAGCACATCAGGTGATACGATGGGAGAGACCCCCAAGAGTGTCGCTTTGTATTAAGAAAATCAATTCAATTCAATTAAAAAACGTTGGGGACATAAGGGCTGTAATTCTGAATATTATTTCAGACAGAACTGAGTAGGATATACCTGCTTCGGCGGGTTAAGTGGCAAATCTACAAGAAAAAAGTCGCAGACTTAAGAGATTTAAAGCAAATCTGCAAGAAAAAAGTTGCAGATTTACGAGAAAAAAGGTAATATTTCGAGAAAAAAGTTGTAAATTTACTAGATTAAAGTGGCAAATCTACAAGAGAAAAGTAGCAGATTTCAGAGATTTAAAGTGACAAATCTGCGAGAAAAAAGTTGCAGATTTACGAGATTAAAGTGGCAAATCTACAAGAAAAAAGTTGCAGATTTACGAGAAAAAAGTGGGAAAAAAGCAACAGACAGACAGATAGACAGACAGACACAGACAGACAGACAGACAGACAGACAGAGAGACAGACAGACAGACAGACAGACACAGACAGACCAATGGGGGAATTTTATGTAAATGCTATATATGTGTATGTCTGTGAGTGTGTGTGTACTCTGTATTTATAAGTGTTTGTATACATGTGTGGATATTTCAGGGAGGAAAAAGAGGTGTGTTGTAAAGTTCTGTGGAATTGGATCAGACATTTGTAGAGGTGAATTTTTGAATACATGTAGACCAAGTTTTGTTGAATCGGGGTATGTAATTAATGGATGCTGACATTTTTTCCATTGAGATTTGAACCATCAACAAATTCTTCCAGTGTGTGATTCAGTTTTTTTCTTGTTTTCCAGTCAACTGGTCAAGAAAACTTTAAAAATGTAAGTAAGTCTACTGATGTCAGTCAATTGAATGAAGCAGATGTACAAAAAAAGCTACATGATGACAGGAATGTGAGTGGGCCTATTAATGCATGTGAGGAGAAGTGTTCTTCTAGTGCATGTGACCCTGGGAAGCAGAATGTGAACTCCATGTGTTGTGCATTTGGCTAAAAACACTTGTCAGCTCTTTTCTGCAGTGGTAAGATTGCTTCCTAATAATATGGTTTATGGGGCCAGGCTCTGTGGGCCTGTGTTGGATGTTTCCATTTTAAACTTATCATTAGAGCCTGCGCTCTCCGCATTTACTATCTTGCAGCAAAGCATGTGTTTAAACGTCAGTGTTTCCAACAAGACCACATGACATGAGGCTGCACTTCAGCACAGGGAAGGAGATGGGGGAGGAGAGGACCAAGCAGAGAACAGGAATTGCTCTGTAATGACAGAATAGTATTGGAAGTGAGGCAACTTTTCATACAGGGCACTGTTAGCTTTAACATGCAGAACATGAACAAGAGACCTAGAAGCACATCTTGACTGATATGGTTTTTAAACCTCTGAAGTTCAGGAGATTTTGGTTCAAAGTTGTCAACTTCCTACACTGTAAAAAAAAAAGATAAACAACAGCTACTCAATAAAATTGAGGCAACAGATTGCACGCAATATTATTAATTGAATCTAACTACGTTACAAGTTCAGTTAATAACAACTTAACAGGAAGTGCCTGTCAATTAAAAACTGACTAATTATATTGTGTTGGATTCATTCAAAATTCTCTTTAGAATTACATACACATAAAGATTATATTTAATGTGATCAAAGTCAGTAGATTCTATCTCAAACATTTTTATATTAAAGTTACTTAAACAACGGCCTCAAAATCAAGGACGCATTTATATTTAATACATTTTATCAAATATATTAAGTAAAATGAAATGACTACAGAATAATTTATTAGTGTATGCATTCATTTCTGTCTCTGTTTAGCATCTCTCAGTCTCCACTATTAACACATGAGCCCAAATATACATAAAAAATCATGAAATCTGAAATAAAATTTTACTATTTATGACAATAAAAAACACAAATATGCTCAATGAACTGTTTCAGACCTGAAAAATTTAAAACATAGGTTACAAATATGAACATATAAAGGTAAAATTAAAATATAATAAAACTATTAAAAAAATACCATAAAACATGTTTATTTATAGGAACAGTGTTGATGATTAGACCCCTTTTTTCCATTTTTACAGAATGCCACGCCCTTGTCCCATCCTACTTTTACACTTGAATAAATATTTTTGTACTATCAAATTAAAACGATCATCGCTTGTTACGGGGTTTGAAAAAAGCCAAACACCAGTGTGATCCCCAGAGGGTTAATTGTATTTGATATGTTTTATTTCTGTTGTACAGCACTTTGTAACTCGTTTTTGAAAGGTGCTATATAAATAAAGTTATGATTATTATTTGATGGTTTACTTTAATTAACTTTCACTCTTCGACTTGTGTCAGTGTCTGTCAGTGATCCATTGTTGATTATATATAGACCTGAGGAATGTACCATGAAATTAACTTCTACACAGCCAGCCTCACTTTACAAGAAGGCTCCAAAGAATGTAAAACCCCAGAGAGATAAAAGTTTAATGACAGTGGTTTTCAACTTGCTTTGATAACTAAGGTTTTGTTCGGCTCCAAGTAGGTTTCCAAAAACTTGTTTGGTGTGTTATTTGACTCTCTGCTCCAGCCGAGGGAAGGTCTGTATAAGGGCTAGCTAAAAAGAATACAAGAATGCCTCATTTGCACAACACTGTTGTGGGTAGGAAATTGTATTAATATATTTATTTTACCACTCAATGCACTCGCAATTCCTGTTTATATTTTAGCTGGAAACTACAGAATGTTTTTATTTTAACCCTCTGGAGTCCACAAAAGCAGCGAAGCATCACTTCTTCATGATGTCACAACTTCTGAGAACAGGCACTCCGAGGATATATTTTATTATTTATTTCTCCCCCCTTTTTTTGGATTTGACTCCATTTAAGTGGTCCAGCCCCCTTTAGGCGTTGGGTTTTGAGGGCAGTATTGGTTGAGGCTTGTTTAAAAGCTCTGAACTGCTATGTGTATATATGTGTGTATATGTGTGTGTATATATGTGTGTTCACATGCGTGTTTGTATGTTCATCAGTGTACTTCATGGAGACAAAGCCTGTGGACCCCATGAAATTGGGGGGGGGCGGGAGGGGGGGTTGTCTACCTATTTTTCATTATTATTATTATTATTATTATTATACTCAATATTGTTGATATGTTTGGTTGGTAGTGTTGCCATTGTTATTTATTTATTTTTTGTTTGTTATGCTACACTACCATTTTATCTTCTTGGTTGCTGTTGCTATTATTGCCCAATTGATGCTTTGCCACACCTGCTTGTTTGTTTGTTTTAAACTAAATGGAAAAAACTATAAAAAATTGATCACAAAAAAATTATGTCACAACTTAAAAACGAAGCAGTGTCGCAATCTGCCGTCAACTTCCCCTGAAAGTCCTGGCTTGAAACTACATGACAGCTTTTGTTTGATGATAATAAGTAAAACCGAAGATAATGTCAAACATATTTAATATAAAAATGTAGAGCTAGATAGTATCCTAATTTATCTCCTATATGTTATATTTGCAACCTGTGTTCACATTTGCAACATTAAAAAATCTTAATTGAGCGTGATTATGTTTTGAAAGTTAAACAAAAAAGAAACATTTTACATATCAGATTTAATATTTTTTTGTGGTTCTTTTGGGTTCAAAATGTTGATCCAGTGAATTTAAGTAAAAAATAATAGTTATCAGATCATATAGGTGAGGTCATGCTGACAACATTAGTAAATTGGCAGAATGAAAAATATTCAAAAACTGACTGAACAGCCCAAGTTTCCATAGGGTTAACCTTGATGGAGCAGATTTAAACTTTGTAATCAACAACTGCATTTATGTATGACACTGTCCCATAATGAAGGACAGATGAAAATAGTTTTTTGGCCAAATCGAAGCAAACTATATAATATTGATAAAATATTATCTATTATATAATTTGCAATAGTGTTCTGATAGCTGCAATATTAGTGTGGATGAATAGTTTTGCTTTGCATATGCAAATAAAGACATACTGATAAATAATATCATTAACTCTATGGAGTCTTGGGCTATTTTGTTGATTTTTGACTCTTTTTCATTCCGCCTGTATATGCAACTTAAATGATGATTACCATGCCATCCTGGTATCATCTTTTTCAACACAACCTCACCTGATTTTTATTTTGTCATTTTGACTTACTTTTTTTACAAAAACAAGTTTTTATTTTATTATTATTATTTATTTATTTTTACAAAAAAACACACAAGAAACACACAAAAATACACAAAAAAATTACAAAAAACACACAGAACACACACATAAAAACCACAGAACACACACATAAAAAACACACAAAAAATTACAAAAAAACACACAAGAAACACACAAAAATACACAAAAAATTACAAAAAACACACAGAACACACACATAAAAACCACAAAAACCACACAAAAAATTACAAAAAACACAAGAAAGACACAAAAATAACAATACTGTCATAATAAACAAACACACACACACACACACACACAAAATACTAAAAACATACAAAAAAACCCACAAAATATACCCCAAAATCACACAAAAAAACAAGATTGCATTAAAAATGTTGAAACGCACACTGCAAAACTTGAAAAATCTAAGTAAAAGTAAAAGTAAAATCATGTTGGTCGTGGTGATTTTTACTTTTGCTGAAAAAGAGTTGACGCACTGAATGAGACATGGAAACTTGTGGAAAAGCAAAAACTTTAGAGGGACAGCAGGGCTCCATGCTGCTTTGTTTTTACGCCATGACGTCATGAAGAAGTCGTGCTCCGGCGCTTTCCTGGACTCCAGAGGGTTTATGTAGGCTACCTGCTTCTATGGAGGGCTCCTTTGTGTGGACAAATGGAACACTCACACACACACATATTCAGCATTTCAAGTAGAAGTTACCAATTAATATTTCTGCTCTGGAATACTACCTCGCCATAGGTATGCTGTATTACCTAGTGTACTATAAGAGAAGTTAGTCGATAAATCAGTTAACCAATTGAAGGAAAAATAATCATATTTAACCAAATGTTCCCTAGAACCAGTTTCTAAATCGTAACAATTTGCTGCTCTTTTCAGTTTGTAACAAAATATTTTAATGTCTTGGACAAAAGTACCTTATGATTTACAGATTATGATGGATGTTTTTGTACAATTTTCTGATATTTTCAACAAAAAGTGATCAATTAATAAATAGTAAAAAAAAATACGATTTTAGTTTTTTCGTTGTACTTTAGTGGTGCATTGTTTCAAACTGATGTGTAATTAATCAGATTACCACAAAAACACACTGCAAATTATTTGTTTTTTACCAAGATAAAAAAAAAAATTAGATTTAGAAGTGTTTGATAATTTATCTTGTTTTAAGTGTTTATTTCTTTTTTTAAGTGTGCAACATGCTTATTTCTTTTCTTAAGTGTTCAACATGCTTATTTCTAGATCTAACAATCTTAATTTAAGAAATCTTGTCAAGTGAAATTATCTGTTCATCAGGGTTCGTACAGGTGCTTGAAATCCTTGAAAATGGTTGAAAGGTTTGAAAAGTGCTTGGATTTTGGATAAAGTGCTTGAAATTCTTACTGTATTTCTTGTGCAATCTGACTATAGATAATCACATGTTCAATGAAAAAAATAATAAATTGAATATTGAGATTAGCAAACTGTACTTTTGGTTGTTAACAGTGTAAAACCATCACTGCCAGTATGGTTGAGTGAAATTACCCCTTTTACCTTTTAAGTACTCATCTAAAACATGCAACTTACAACCATTGTAAGGTCCTGGAAAAGCTTGAAAATGGACCTTGAAAGTCTTTGAAAAGTGCTTGAATTTGACCACTGAAAAAGCGTATCAACCTTGGTCCATGCAGCAAGATCATTTCCCTAAGATTGAGTGTTTTTATGTTTTGTGTTTCATATGTTTGGGTCTTGCGACTCACTTTCCTTTTTTTGGAAATCTATTATTGAGTTGATATCTCAATGTTTACAAGTACCTATTCCATTGTCACCTCGTTTATGTCTTTTGGGAACTAGTCTGTCTGACAAGTGGAATAAACACCATAGCAGATACATATATCTTGTTATGCTGGCAGCCAGGAAATGTATAACTTTAAAATGGAAAGATACAGAACCCCCTGCAATAGCTCACTGGTGGAATTAATTTTCAAGCTATCTTTCACTGGACAATATATATTATAGGAGTGTAGAACCTGATAATGTAAAAAATTCCAGATAATGTAATAACCCTGATAATGTAATAAAAATCTGCACTTGAGTCCATTGAAAATGTAATAAAACCTGATAATGTAATAACTTCCAGATAATGTAATAAAGTGCATTTCCCAATAATGTAATACACTTTTTTACCAATAATACATGGTTGTGTTGCTATGCAACAAGGAATTCACATATCACCGCAGCACATCCAGCCTCAAGTATCACCTCAATGCAAAATATATAGCAGCTAGTGTGGTAGCTAGCGTGGATTGTGTTTTACTTAAAAAACCAAAGTATTATAGTTTACAGAAGGTCTACCTACCTATAGGCTACCTGAATTTCTGAAATGTACTATATTTCTAAATATGATATTGCTACACTTAATGGCAAACATTGCACTGGTCTTTTGGACTTGAACAAAAATAAACAACATTTTTGTTGCTTAAGCTTATGTATTCAGTCATTATTCAATGGTATACTAAAAGTCCATGTGAAATAAATTACTTCTCACTGTTCTCAGGTCAAATATTTATATGCGATTAAAATGCGATTAATTAATTACCAAGCCCCTAATTAATTAGATTTTTTTTTTTAATAGAGTCCTGGCCCTAGCCTGTGGTGATGTCCAGTTTAGATTTGTTTGACGAACAGTCCAAAACCCATCACAACCCAGAAGAATCAGATAACGGTCCTTCTACCAGGATGGAAGAATAGGTCACACAGCACTTCTAATTAGTGGTAAGGCAGGCCAAGTCCCCCTCTGTCTGACCGGCACGCCAACACTCAATAATTAGGCCACTGTGATAATCCGGCTGCCTTCAAGCTTCTATTAGGAAGCAGAGAGGGGGCAAATGTTCAGAAAACTATTAGACTTTAACAATAGTCAGCAGCCTCCCTGCTCTCCTCTGTCTGCTCTCCATGCCAGCAGAACAAAACACAAAAGGTCAAGAAGCAGACACCTCGTGAATGTACCATTTTTTATTGGACTTATATAGAAATACTTAAAAAAACATGAAGTAGCACCATTACTTAAGTTTTACCTTTTATCATGTATAACTTTAAATGTCAGAAAAATAAAACTCTTGATACATTTTCAAATCTTGTCTCAGCAAATATAATATTAGTATTTGACCATGAGGTTAAAGGCCCTTTATCATAAAATAAAATATACTTTGTTCTTAAACTTTGCTCAATAAAGTACATTTACGCTCAAGTAACTTCACCTACATATACATAAACAAGTGGTAAACAAATGTATTAAAATAGAAATACTAAAACTATAGTGGTGCAACAGAAGCCTGTAATTCCCACTGGAATCTAATTCATACAAATTTTAGAAAGCATAAACGGTTTCTTTGTGTTCGACTTACTAAGTTTTATACATTTCAATGTTTCATAATAATATAGAATAAAATATGCTTTATATCACTGAATAAAAAATATGCTGGGTGAAGCAGATTTAAACATTTTTTGCTGAACCTATAAAAACTCCATCCCAACAGAATACTGTCAAATGCAATACACATTTTGTGGACTTGGATTTCATCCCACAGTCGTGTGATATTAAAATAATACAGTGATCAATGCCATAGGCCATACTAAAAAATAAACAATATTTCAACCCAGCTACAAAAAGTTCACTGAACTTAAATTAAAATATCTGTAAACATCTTTGCAATAAGAAATATAATCTTTCAAGTCAAAAAAGAATAAAATACTTCAATCTGTATTAATGTCATTTAAAACTTTCAACTTGTGGAAATTGATTCTATACATATATATGTAGGATATGTTGTTGCTCTTCCTCATGTGGTTTCTGACTTTGAGCTGCAGTATCTTAGTCAAAGTCAATAGTTCTGTTTGGCTAGAAGCCCTCCGTGTTTCCCAGCCATGGCCTCTCCTCTTACTACATTCGATCAGCAAAACTGGAGGGCTCCGCCAGCTAACAGTCTACAGTTTGACCCACGTACCTCCATCCTGACCCCACTGTATCTCTTCACTTCATAAATATAGGGTACAATTTACTAGAACTATTGATTACTATGTTGTAATATTTAAAACATGCACTTAGATGTTGAAAATATTTCCCCAAGCTACAGTATATTATTAACAAGTACGACAGATCCCAAAGGGGCGTCTGTCCCTTCTTCTGGATACTGCAGCCTCTTACATACATATGTATATCTATGTACACTTTCCAAACTGATGGTTGGTGATCTCATTAAAGCGGTATGAGGAGTCTATTTGTTGCTA
Organism: Centropristis striata; assembly: GCF_030273125.1. NCBI lineage: Eukaryota > Metazoa > Chordata > Actinopteri > Perciformes > Serranidae > Centropristis > Centropristis striata. Next base: position 19,949,860 of record NC_081518.1, read on the forward strand.
TCGTAGCCTGTCTCACTGGCAAGACAAGAGTTACACTTTTTATGAAAATATACGTATTGCCTGAGTGACGCCGGTGTGGCAGACAGGGCATTTGGGTTCGCTCCTCTCACAGATACGATTGGCACATTCCATACAGAAGAGGTTGTGCCCACAGGGGACCAGGGCGGCGATGACCTCACTCTCGAAGCACACCGAACAGTCACGGCTGCCTTTTCGGCTGGTGCTGGAGGAGGTGGAGGAGGAGGAAGAGGAAGAAGATGACGAGGCGGAGGAGTCGCATGAGACTCCAGGGAGGTGAGGGCCCGGCAGGGAGGCGATAGTGCTGGAGTAACCAGGGAAACTGAGCGCGCCTCCGCCGGGGTCGCTGCGCACTCTTCGGGCTAAAGGGTGCTCGCTTGGACCTCCGTTGTGGCTGTGGAGGGGGGGGGACAGTCTGGGCTGGGGGGTACAACCGTTAACCCTTCTCTGGTTCACGATGCCATTGGCATTAGTGGAGTTGTTGGTGGGGAATATGGCTGAGGTGGAGGTGGGGGAGCTGCCTCCGGTGGAGGAGGGGGTCATGCGGCTGTCGTACTGGGACCACAGGAGGCCCGGCGGGGTGCTAGCAGAGTCGAAGCCAGACGAGGAGTCAAAAGTCAGATCAGTGCAGTCAGGTGAGATCACCTCACTTCCGTAAACAAACCCATTGCCGTTGGTGTTGACGTTAATGTTATTGTTATTGTTGTTGCCGTTGTTATTGGTGGTGGTGTAGCTTAGAGCGGGGCTGGGGGGGCTGTAGTCAGCCATACGCGAGCCGTTGTTACCAAAGTAGGAATCAGTGGAGGCACTGCCCAGAGAGGAGGACGAGTCGTTGCGGTAGTTGGAGAAGGGTTTACGCACTGAGGTGGGGGTCATCCCCGCACTGGGCTTGGACCACAAGGTAGCGTGCCCGTGTAGATCAAAACCCACATCAGTACCGTTAGCGTGGAAGTCATTCTCATCCTGAAGCTCAATAAGGCCTCCTGTCCTCATGGCGATATGGGCTTCGATCTCTTCACGAGCTCGGTCCACGTTCTCCGGCATCCCCGTCACTTCAAACACCGGCTCCTTGTCTCGGCTGGGTGTCACGATGTAGGTGTGGGTCTGCTGCTGGATGCGCTTGATGGTAGCACCCTTGGGGCCTACAACCAGCCCCACCACTCGGTAAGGCACCCGCACCTGGATGGTGGTCTGTCCAGGCAGGTTAGGTGGTCCAGGGACTGGGGTGCCGCTCCCATTCAGGCTGGTGTTTTTGTTCCTGGAGGCTCTTATCATGGAGAAGTGCTCAGCGGCAGAGATGATCTCCCTCCTGGCCATGGCCACATCCTCCCTCCTGCCCGTCACCACAAACACAGGCTCCTCGCCTCGAACCGGGGTCTTGATGTAGGTGTTGGTCTTTGCTCGCAGCGCTTTGATCTTGCAACCTGAGCAAGGGGAAAAAAGGCAAAAGTGATGACAGGTTTCAAAATAACAACATCTTAAAACATGTCATGTGTTAAGCCATTACTTATGAACTATTCAAAACAGCTGCTGGATGTTTATTATTGTTCCTCAAGAGGCCAGTGGCCTTAGAAATCAAGTGAAACCACCCTTTTGGAGAAGAACAAATTCAAACCACATGTGCACCACCACAAATGTACAACAGGACAAAAATAACTCTCAAAAAAAAAACCTCACTTCTGGATCTCTGTCCCTGTTCGCTTACTACAATCTACTCGGCATCAACAACAGCTGCTGTAAGATCCTTATTTTGTACTAATAGCATTATGGAAAGAGGGGAAAGCTACTTTATCATTCATGGCCTGGCACTGGTGCATAAAGTTGCATTCCAACACCCTCAAGCACATACACACATCTCTTTATGATCAAAATGGGACCGGCTGAGGAAGCAGCCTTAGAAGAATGACATAATTAGCAGAGCAAAGCCAGCTGAGTGGGACAGGGTGATGTAACCGTGGATGAAGAGGAGGGTAAACCCACCTAAACTCAGCCTACACAGCTCATTTAAACCGCAGACACAAATTCATAACGAGTCAGTATCAAACTGCTGTCGGTTAAATGAGGATAGGGTCTCGCTGCTTTAAAATAATCCCAGAGGTCACAGTTAATCCACCACTTAATTTCCCTCTTATAACCTGATATAACCTGACAAAGGGGACTGGGTGGTGGTGGGGCTTTCTGTTGAAAATAGATCCACTTGTCCCGGTGTAGTCGTTTTAAAGTGGAGGGTGGGAGTGTGTGGTTCCTTTGTTTTTCTGGGAACAACAGCAGCAGCAGCAGCAGTGTTGCAGGGAGGGGAAAAGATTCCGCATATGTAACCAAGCACCAGTACCGCCCTGCAGCCCTACAGCTGGAGACTGTGAGCCAGGTCTGTGCAGCTCTGGGCGTCTGCTGCCTGGGGCAAGGTAAGATCGTGACCGTTGTCCTAATATGATCCTGTCCAGCTCATTATCATAACCATAAAATAAAGCCGGGAATCGATTTGCAAACCGGTTATTAACAAAGACACACATCTGGAGTTGGTGAACACTGCGTTTCCTCTGAGCTTATAGTTTGGTGATTTACATGTCCTAATTTAATTGATAATGTTAATGATTAAATTACCCTGTCAAGTCAAGCAGCCATTGCTGCTCTTCAGCCAAATGGGTTTTTTGGCTGTAATTTAATTTAGTGTTAAATTACAATTCATGTTCATATATCATGTTTTTCTTATCTGCAATACTTGAGGAAATGTTTTGCATTTTTAAAATGTAACATTGCTCATACAATCTGGGTTTGTTGATGAATTGATCCTGAACAGAAAAACTTGAACATTTATTAATAATATCCTGCATTTTTAAAGAGTTCACTTGACAGTACCATATGGATTTTTTTAAAACTAAACCTCATTCGTTTTTTAACATATTTAACTGTATTTACATGCCTAGAACAGGAAATCTGACATAATATTTTGTCAGAGTTGTATCGGTGCACTTCATTAATTCACTTAATTAATTCGGCCCATACAGAAACATCCCAATGACTTGTTATTTCACTTAAATGTCAACTTTTTGAATTGGTTTGCTGCTCGCTGCCGCCCAGAACTGTGTCTTTACAGAGAAAGAACAACGTGTGACTAACAGACAAGACACTAATAAAAGTTCACGTTTTACTGAACTGCTTAGTGTCTAGTTGGTTTTATGAATGCCGAATTCAAGAGCGGTACCTACACATTCAGATATGATATATTAAAAGCAGTCTATGTGCTTGTGCAGACAAGCAGGGCTATGTTGAGACGAGACATGCACTTCTCTCGTATGATCTGGCACCTAGTCCTCCGACAGCGATAATAGGTCGGGACGTGCTCATACCTGAAGTGTTTGGGTGCATGCTCGGTTACTGCTCAGCTGCAAAACATGCCAAACATAAAGTGTCTAGAAAGAGAGAAACACACACCCTGTCGGCCCACAATCTCAGCCACATGCTCCGAGCTGGGAACCGGGACGCATTCCGTCATGTTGACGCTCTTTTTCCGGGGCTCCTGGTTGTCGTACAGGGAGTTCTCGTCGTTGTCCAAGCCGAGAAGAGAGAGTTGATCCAGGGCGATCTGCAGGGCTCTCTGGTCGTCCAGTGCGTCCCCCTGGACGCTGCTGCTGTCGGCGAAAAGCGAGCTGGGCATCTTTGAGACTTTGAGGGATCGGATAAAAGGCGAAGGGAAGGAGGTGGAGAAGGAAGAAAGAAAGGAGAGGGCAGGAGGAGGGGAGAGGCACCGGACCCGGTTCTCAAAGACAACTGGTCAGTGCAAATAAATCAGTGCGGCTGGGGAGGGGAGAAAAACAGTACAAGGAGCTACAAAAACCATCCAGCCCCTTTGTTTTCCCGCTAGATGTGGTATCCGGGTCCGAGCCGACCCGGGCTGTGCTGTTGAAGGGGAAGACGGAGAAGAAAAGCGTGTTTATTCCAGAGCCGGCGGTGGATAGTAATAATATTCCTTCCTGACAAAGGGCCCCTCCCCGGCTGGCTCCCTCAGCTCCTCTGTTGCTTCTGTCTGAGTCTTTCCACAGCCAGACAGAGAGATGTGCGGGTGACGTCACCGACTAGGCAGGGACGATGCGGTGCCGCGAGCTCATTTGCATATCCGCGAGCCGATTGGCTGGTTGATCTGTAAGTGGGCGTGGTTTTGGCTAAAAGTCCGGCCCCTTCTTTGTTCCCAGTCCCTCTCTTTGTCTCTCCTCCGTCTGTTTCTGTTTATTCTTAACTCACATAGTTCTAGGCTATAAGATTGTTTTTATTTGTATTATTTATTATTGGCATGAAATAGGCCAGAGAATATTTACTGTCACACACAGTTAGAAGTCACAGCAATGACATTAACAGTAATATGAACTCAATGAATCAATAGAGGACAGGCTCCTGTACAATCTGTTTGTTTTTTGTCTTCACTCAAATGCAGTTTTTTTTAAACAGCACGTATTATTTTGAAGTGTTTAACATCCTATCACAGGATATGTTGACATCACCTTTGATAAAAAAGAGTGTTTTGTACGGAATTCTGACTTTATTTATTCTGAGAATAAAGTTAGAACTCAAATATTTTTTCTTGTGTGGCCCTAATCCTCTTCCGTAGTTTTGTGATGTAAACTGATAAAAGTGTTATGTTTTGTTTGGGGCTCCTGAGACCTCGGCCCTCCTACCAGGTCAAAAAACATACATAGTATTCTTTTATCAACTTGATTAATTTAATGAAAATTGCTTTTAAACATTTTTTAACTGCTGACATGTTTCAGAAGAACTATATTTGCTCTATCTATGATTGGGTGTTGACAGTGGTTTTTACGCAGTGCCACCAGTCCCAAATTCTAAATATTTCTAGATTGATGTCAGTATATTAAGATAATTAAATGACACAAGCTGTTAAATAGTCTTATACTACAATACAAATAAGTAGGCCTAGGCCTTATGCTAAAACAGACTATATCTATGAAAATGCTTATGAAGTAATGCAAACTACATGCACATGATCATTTTGGGGGTAAAAACAGAAATAAAAGCACAAACAAAAAATAATAATAATAATTTTAATTAGATCATGTTTCAATATAAATATTATCTTATAGTGGGGATATTTCCAGTATCTCCATGAAAACATACGTATGCCGTAAGAGATCATGAAATGTAGCTGAAAGCTGTGGAATAACTCCTGTAAACATGTGAATCTTGAGATAAGATTACTTTTGAAAATAAAATGTCTTTTTATTTACATTGGGACTTGCTGCTATGGTAACAAAGTGACTTCAAATTTGATTATGAACGCAGACAACCTAAAGGATAAACTTGGTTACAAGGTTGCAAAAATGTTTCGCTACATGCTAAACAAGCCATATAAAAGCTCCTGAATTGCGTGAAAAATTGAATCTGAAAGTGTGAGAAAAAGTTTCTGACACTGTAAAAAAGGCTATTTTTCTTAGCTCATGGAAAGTTAGTGTTTTGGAGATACAGGGTTTTTAAACAGAAATATATTTTTCCACACAATTCTTGTGTGAGAGTACCAGTGTTATTCTTCTGATAATGTGTTATTCCTTCAGGTATTTTTAATTTTCTCATCATTTCTTTGGTAAGGAAGACCTATTTAACTTGCCTTTATGTGATAATGTTTTAAAAAAGGCATTTAATACATCTTAGATCCAGCAGTGCAGAGTTGATGACAACAGCTACAGGCTGTTTGCATAATGATTTCAGCCTTTTTCTCTGTAATGTGTGTTAATCTAAAGCCTGAAGAACATTAGGCATTAAGAACATTGCAGGGTGATGGGTTGGTGGCCTTTGTGAATGGTCATAGAAAAAAGAAAGAGGTAGGAGGATGGCGGGGGGTGTGGGAGGCGGGGGGTGTTCAACGCAAAGGGGATTTCAACTGGTTTAAAACCGTTGAGAGCAGAAGCACTTTGCTTTGTCACCTCACTCCTGGAGCACAATGCCAATGCTAATGAGGAGCTGCTCAGGAACTGAAGGAGGTGATGGGATGGGACCCTCTTGTTAATATTTGACACCTCAGCTCCCCCCTACGACCTCCTCCCCGCTCCTAGCAATCCTGAATCTATTCAGTTTTATATATGCAAAGTGTTTCCCATACGTTCTTAAACCCTGGAGTACAAATAGACGAACACACATTTGATAAGACTTTCCCCAGAATTTGTGCAGAATTATATAACTACACTGCAAAAAAGGTGTGTCTAAAAACAAGATAAAAGCACTAAATCTGAGGGAAATGATCTTGCTGTATGGACAGATAATTTCACTTGACAAGATTTCTTAAGATTATGAAATCTAAATAAGCAAGTTGTATGTTTAAAATAAGAAATTAAATCTTAAAACAAGATAAATTAAAGCTGCAAGCAGCGATGAACTGGCCCGCAAATTATTTGTTTCTTACCAAGATTTAAAAAAAAAAAAAACTTGTGTTAGATATTTTATCTTGTTTCAAGAGTTAATTTCTTATTCTAAGTGTTCAACTTTACACTATAAGCTTATTTGTAGATTTAACTAAAATCTTAAAATCTAAATCTTATTTTAAGAAATCTTGTCAAGTGAAATTATCTGTCCATGCAGCAAGATCATTTCCCTCAGATTTAGTGTTTTTATCTTGTTTTTAGACACACCTTTTTTGCAGTGTATCTGCTTTTATGATTAAAGCTTTATTTGTGGGCATTTCCAAATAGATGTCCTATAATTTGAGAAAAATAGCCTAGAAATATACCACCTGATCAATCCTAATGCCGTTCCCTAAGATGAAGGTTTGATGCTGTGGGGGTCCCAGCCACTGATTGAAAAGAAATTTACCCAGTGATATATTCTTTTAAGTTTATTCCACATGCTAATATATAAGAGGTGGAATTAGTTGACAAAGGAATCTTCCGTCCAAAGTCCATAGTTGTTCTGTTGCTTTCCATCATATCACACTGTAAAAAATGTCTGTAGATTTTAAGGTGAAAAAAATTCAATTTCAGTAACAATGAAATACTGTAAATGTATATATCAGCCAAAACAGTATTTTTTTTTTTTCATTTTTAAAAAATGCATTACTCCACTGTAAAATACACTGGCACTGTGTTTGTAGCCAAAATATACTGTAATATATATACAAGCCATCATTTTTGCATTTATTTTTTGTAAAAAAAAAAACTTGTTCTCACAGTTAAATGTACCAAACACCATATCTCTAACCAAAATATACTGTAATATTTAATAGCAAAATCTTATGTGCAAAATCCTCTTATATGCAGCTTTTATAAAGTATTTTCTTGTCAATTATATGGCAGAACAGCGTTTCTTTTGATGGAAAAACTTTTTTTTTTAATGGTAAAATATGGAATAAAATGGCAAACTTAAACGTAAAATCAACAGTGCTAATATCATTTTATCGCAATATTAGAAAAAATGTCACCGTATTTATGACGGTAAAGTTCTGGCAACCACAGCTGCTGGTTTTTACCGTAAAAACAACAGGTTTTCTTTTTTTACAGTGGACATATTCATCATCAGCAGATGAAGTCATTCAGTTGTCTCACATATGTAGATGTTCAATTTTATTTATTTTTTCTTAACACTGTAACACATTGTTGTTTATTAAAAGTTTGCATAAAATGTGAGGTTTATATTCTTCATCATTCTGGTCATTCCTTATCTTGAAATCAGCATTTGAAAAAACACTATGAGCAGAGGTTTGCTGCAGTGGAGATTGATGAGCATTCACAATAATTATGTTGTTGTTCGTCCCTGGAATCAAACAATTTTAACATGTTTTACACACAAGTTTGATTATCTGTGCATTTGAAAAATGTGAATTAATCTTTATTTGCAACACTTTCTTTCTTTTGCTATTGTGATATTTTTTATTATAGTTCTCAATCATGCTATCTCAGCACTATGATCATATAAATTCAGATGATTATCTATATCCAGCTAACCTAAGCTACTGACAGTTTGTTTGAATAAAATCCTTCTATTGCTGTTGGCTGCACCTGACCTCTGAGCTGAATCCTTGCCTCTGTTCCGTGTAGAGAAATAAACCAAAAGCAGCACTTCTTGCAGCTGGGTTTATCTACATTTCCATCTTTCTACCATTTGTTTGTGTTCACAGTTCTGGTGTGAAATTCTCCTTCAGCTTTGAGGGACGGATGGAACAAAGTGCTACTAAATTAAATTGAGAGCCTGTTGTGGTGGCATTGCACAGGCCCAGTGTGTCCCAGTGCTTCTTCTTAAGCCCAGACCCACATTGACTGCAGCCCCATTGCTGATACTTGTTGTTTGGTATTAGGCGTTAGCCAGCTGCTTAGAGGCGATTACCCGTATGCCTTTTAATGAGAGGAAGAAAAGCTTAGTCTGCGCTAACCCAGAGAGCGACAGACACAGACAGGGCTTAGTGATTGCTCTGCCAGTCACTGTGCTGTAGCTGTAGGGCTGCAGACACAGACACTGGGTCACAGCAAACAGCAGGTCACAGGATACAGAGTAGCCTGTCTGCACACTGCTCTGTCACACCCTGACCTCATATACACACATGCGTGCATACTCTATAAGCTTCCTGCTGCATCTTTTATGCAGATCACAGTACTGTGTTGTTAACAGACTTCGGCTGTCCTCAATCAAAGACATTCTTAGGCCCCGTTTACACGAGGACACTTGCAGGTAAAAACGACAAAATATTTTATGGGAAGTGCCTTTCGTTTAGACGGTGACGGTGTTTTCTCTGAAACCACCTTCCAGAGTGGGCCGGCTGTGGCTTAGTTGGTAGAGCGATCATCTACGGATCGAAGGTTGGTGGTTCGATCCCTGACCATGGCAACCTACATGTCTAAGTATCCTTGCGCAAGATACTGAACCCCAAATTGCTCCCGATGCTGCGTTCATCAGTGTGTGAATGAATTCCCAATGGTGGCAGGTGGCACCAGTGTGCCCTGGTAGCCTCGGCCACCAGTATGAATGTTTGTGTGAATGGGTGAATGAGCCTAGTTTGTAGTGTTATATAGCTCTTTTGGATAAAAGAGCTATATAAGTGCACTCCATTTACCAAAACTGTAATCCGCTCCACCGTAGCGTGTCCGTCTACACTGCCACACACAAAACTCTGCTCAGATCTGCTCACGTCACGTACGCGTTTACGTCACATCCATGCTCCAGTACAGGGAAATAAACAAACATGTGGGATTATTTCCATGCGTCGGACCTTCAAGCTGCTCTGGCAGCTCTAATAAACTTACAGGAGTCTTTCCACCAAATGTACAGGATATGTACAGATAGTATTAGTGAACAGAGAAGGATCTGTAACCTCTATCACATTTTGGATGCACCAATTGGTGGGAGGCGAGCCAGACGGCTTTGGACGAGACCTGGGAGATCTAGTGGATGGTGGAGAACTTTGTGGAAGGAGAAGCTGATGAAAATGCGTGGCGTGAAAACTTCCACATGCCCAAAGATGCTCTTATCGCTTTAAGTGATGCCGCCTGGCATGCATACCCAATCACATTCACACACGTCACCGTTTGCAGCAGATTTCCTCCTGAAAACGCTCGTCTAAACGCAGAATAAAAAGTGATGACGTGACGCCACTTTTGCATCTTCTGTTCAGACCGTCATCATGTAAACGTAGCCTTAGTCAGTTTTTTGACTCCACATATATAGTTAATAGACTGCACTTGTATAGCACTTTTCAAGTCTTTGCAACCACTCGAAGCGCTTTACACTCCTGACAGCACTCATTCAACCATTCACACACACATTTATACACTGATGGCCAACGCCACCCTTAATGGTGACACCATCAGGAATTAATTAACAATCGATGAACACAGCATCAGGAGCAATCTGGAGGATACTTCAACATGTAGGCTGGCCAGGGATCGAACCACCGACCTTCTGACCCAGTGATATATTCTTTGGCCTTTTGGCCACAGCCGTGGCTTTCATACAAAAGCGCCACTTTGAATCCTGTGTTTACAAAAGATGTGGTTTTAGTGCAGAACCTTAAAGTAGTGGTTTTGCTGGCTTACTAACTTAACCGCTCTAGAGAAATAACGTGTTTACAACAGTAATCATGATGTTTAGAACAGCGTTCATGACGTAGGGTACGGTGGGTGTGACGTGTCGACAATGACTTCATCATATGTCATATAGGGTATCATACAAATTGTGTTGCAAAAGTTTTCATAAGAACTTATACAAACCCTTAGATGAGTTGCAGTATTGGGGGAGACAAAACAGAGCCAAAATGACAAAGAATAAACTGACCTTTTAAAGTTGATCATATGTAAGATGTTGTGTTTTCAGCAGCCATTTCCCAACAAAAACTGTACTTGTTTCCAGAAATCTTTAAATATCAAGTTTAAGTTTTCTTAAGTCTTGTGCAGTGATCTGCATGATCTTTTTTGATAATGGAAATAACAGTAAGCAGGGTTTGAACAGATGAGGTATGATTTAATGTGTCACGACATGGTTCTTGGAGAGACTAGGGGTTAAGCAGAATGGTCGATGCTGTATGACAGCAGGGTTTTCACTCTACCTTCAAGTCAGGCCATCCAGAACATTAGGGCTGTTTCCACTACCGGGTAATAGCCGGACAATAACCGGAATGAGGCGGGTCTCACTTGCCTAAACACCCCTAATTTGAATACAAGCAGTCCGGAGCCGGCTTTTGTCAGGACTTTTTTAGTCCCTGTAGAAGAGTAGGGTCTTTTTTCTCCCCTGAAAACCGCCTGGTTGCTGATTGGATAGATTGCTAAGCAGGATGTGACGTAGTATTCTACACTACAACAACACGTCATTTGTAAAAGCCGGTGAAGCAGTGTTGCCAACTTAGCCACTTTGTTGCTAATTTTAGCAACTTTTCAGACCCCCTTAAAGGGACTGAAGACAAATCCAGCGGCTCCTTCTTACTCTTCTTAGCGGCAGTTAGCTCTGTAGCAGTACAGTGTGTATGTGCTGCTGCTGCGAAGGTGTTCACTTAGCGATCTCTGTTTGTTTACAACAATCACCAGACACTCTGTGCACAGTTAGCAATGCCGTTAACTCACAATCACTATGTTTATGATCAGCGGAGACTCTGTGCATAATTAGCCATGCTGCTTTCAGCTGCTGACGTTGTGCACAGTTAGCGACGGTGAAAACCATACGTCACCTCCAGAGTCTCTAAATCCCTCTGGGGGCTAACTTGTAGTGGAGACACGCAGAGTGAGTGGACTTTTGAGAGGGTGTGGCCTGAGACTTTCCCTGTGGACACTTTCCCCCCTAGTCGAAACACAGCTACTCACTTTTGAGATAAATAACAGGTCCTACAAAATAATTTGTTTGAGGCATACCAAATTAGAAACCGCATCTCCTGAAGCTGTGGAGTAACATAAAATCCAGGAACCTTTAGTATATCAGAGGTGGATGGCACACAGTGTGCTGTGTAAGAGCCAGAGAGGAGGAAGAGCAGAGAGCAGACACAGATGGAGATGGAAGGATGCAGTGTGTGTGGTTAGTGAGCGGCTGGTACATTGCACACACAGAAATAAGGTGGTTTTTGCTGAGTATTGCAGACATTTTTCTTTTGTGGTGCTGCAAAAGGTGGGCCATTGGTTTTCAGCAGGTTAGCAGGAGAACACAGAGGTATGCATGCAGGTTTGAGAGAACGTGTGGGTATATCTGCGTAAGCCACAGTCTGAAACCTGATCCAGACTCAAGGTTAGACAAAGGAAAATGGGTCGCTTTGGTTTTGGTCTTGGTGCATTTTTACACAAGACAGTTTCTTTCCTCACTGGTTTTTATATCTCTGGGTGCAATCAGCGAAGTGAAAGCCTCTTTGTTTTAATCAGGGGACTCATTTGGTGTGCAAATTGTATTAATCTTTCCACCACTAATCCACACATTGCAAAAAAACTAAAACAAAAACCCTTAAAAGACTTGAGCTTTGAAAAATGGGAGCTGTCACAAACAACGTCTTCAGCAGGATGAAACTGTATTTAAGTTAAGAACATAATATGTGTGGAAGTCACTGTACCATGTTCTCCCATTGTGTTACTCCTGAATGATATCACCTCATTACAATTGACATGATGGAAAAGACGTATTCTCCTAATGGGCATCACTGCTGCCAAGAAGATGCTGGCTTTACGCTGGAAACCTCCACATACAGTTACCAAGCCCCATTGGATTAACACATAATCAATATGGAGCTTTCAGTGGCAAGAATGCACGGTGCTGGAACTGATACTATTCTAGCATGGCAAACAATGGCAGATAAGATCAAGGAATTGCTGTAATCAATATTTTTATTTGCATTTCTTGAACATGCTCTCTCATGTCCTGTAAGAGTTTTATAGAGCTCCAAGTTGGGGTGGTGGTTTTATTTTTTGGTATTTCTTTTTTATTTTATTTCATTTCATTTTATTTATTCATGTATTTATTTATCCTTTATTTAATTTATTTTTTAATTATTATTATTATTATTGGATTGCAATGTACCTTTTACTTTTATCGGACTGCTGTACTTGTTTTGTCTTTAAAAGCAATAAAAAAAAGTTGTTTACAAAAAAAGAACATAATGGCTGTGTGTCCTGCATGGCATTCAGGCAAATAACAGATGATTCATATCCTCTTCTTGTTGACAGCTGGAGAGATAAAGGTAACCAAAGATGGATATGAGGATGCACATATATTTTATTCTACTCCTGTTTTCTATTTCTATTTCTGTTATTCTGCTCATGTAAGTGCTGGAGAAACTGAAAGGTTTTTATACCAAATACATGCGGAGGGGCAGTGTGCTTTGAAGTGTCTGAAGCTATAGAAGTGTAGCAGGCTATGTGCTGGGATCTGCAGGTATGGATGCAGGGCTCTCTGTCTCTCCCTCTTTTTTCTCTTTTTTCCTCCTCCCATTTCCATCTCCTCCTTTCATCCCTCTCTCCCCCATCTGCTTCTTCCATGTGTCCCTCCTTTCTTTCTCCTTGCTCCCTCCTCTCGTCTTCCTTACATCTCTGTATCTCCTCCCTTCCTCCCTCCCCTGTTCGCTCTGACACACTGAACTGAAGTGGCACTGCTTCCCTGCGCTGTGATTGGCTGCCTGCCAGACGCTGGCTGAGCCAAGCAGCACAGCGGCAGGGCAGCTGGAGCTGCCGGCCCACAATGCACCACAACGCACCGTTCACCCTCCTCCTCCTCCTCCTCCTTCGTCCCACCATCTCCTCCTCCTCCTTCCCCTCGACCGCCCTACACATGGAACCACAACCCAGCTCTTTGTCTTCCCTCCCTCCCTCTTCTTCTCTTCTGATTTTCACTCAATCACTGACCACTTCATGGTGTCATGCAAATAATAACACTCGACTCTCAGGAGGAGGAGAAGGAAGGGAGGAAACAACCTGATGTTAGAACACAATGCAAGAGTGCATTCATTAAACATGCTCATATTTTTGGTGTATGATGAACTAAACACATTGTTGTTAACTAATAAACGTGAACAACATTAACTTTTGCAACAGTTCGTAAACAGGTACCCACTTTATCTGAGAAAACATCAAATAAACGTAAACAATTAATTTTATTCTACGTGAGCTGAACTTTGAGTTAGCTCTACACTGTAAAAAATGTCTGTAGATTTTATGGTGAAAAACTGCTAAACCATGACAGTAAAAGACCGTAAAATGATAAATGAGTTAATTCAGTTTCAGTAACAATGAAACACCGTAAATGTATATATCAGCCCAAACAGTATTTTTTTTACAGTTTTGTTTTTTGAAAAATACATTACTCCACTGTAAAATACACTGTAACATGTATTTATTGTAATATATATACAAGCCACCACTGTAAGTTTTGCATTTTGAAAAAAAAGGCTTTTTCTGACTGTTAAATGTACTAAACACCATATCTCTGACAAATATACTGTAATATTTAATGGTAAAATCTTCCATTCATGCAGCATTTATAAAGTATCTTCTTGTCAATTATATGGCAAAACAGCATTTCTTTCTTTTGATGGAAAAACTTTTTTTATACGGTAAAAAAATGGAATAAAATGGCATTAATGTCTTAAACGTGAAATTTAAAGGTAATATTAACAAAAAGTTTAAAGTTTAAAGTAAAGTTCTGCCAACCACAGCTGCCATTTTTTTAACCGTAAAAACAACAGGTTTTTTTTACAGTGTAGGTTTGATGGTTGGGTCATCAAAAAGTATAAATTTGACATGAGAGACCATGGAAAAAGCCACTGTAAAGAGCTCACATTCTCGCAATCGTTCCCTAACCTTAACCATGTAGTTTTGTCATCATGATTGAAATATTTTCCCTTTTAACCATGACCACAATCTTTCCCTTTTAAAAACGACTGTACAGAGAATTCAGAGAATATCAATGTGTTCATAGAGGGAGTTATCTCCTGTTGCTGTAGCAGCAGAGGAGTCCAAGTAAAGGAAGAAGATGTTAGAATGTCACTGCTGCTGTCATCTACAAGCTCAGGTTGGTGAAAAAGAAATGTAGTAGTCAAAAGTGCTTTAATCAAAATCCTACAAGCAAAAGTACAAAGGTATTACCATTAAAATTATTAAATTATCAAAAGTAAAAGTATTCATTATGCAGAATGACCCACTTCAGAAGAATATAAATATTATTGCATTATACTTCTTGGTGCATAAATATGTTCATCACTTTAATGTTACAGCTGGTAAAGATGGAGCTCATTTTAATTATAAGCTACTGGACAGTTAAACCTATAATGCATCATCATTTCTTTTACAGTTTTTGGTTTTCATCATCTGACTACAGCTGTCAATTAAAGTTTTTTGAGTATTTTGGTTGTACTCAATACTAACACTAATTACTAACAAATACTAATAATAATTTTTAACATCAAGATTGATAATTATCTGGAAAGTAAACAACAGGTTGGACAATCAGGTATGTATTTAAATACAATTGATGAAACTGATATTTTAGCTTCTAAAGGGACATCTACATCTCCTGTTCCTGTTGTCAACAGCGTCTGTCAAACTGTAAAAAATGTTTGTAGAAATTACAGTAAAACACTGTCAAATTGCCTGAGAAATGGGGCATAAAATAATTTTTTTGGAAAACACACAGTTTTACTGTAAAAATATAAAATTTTCATGTAAAATTAATGTAGAAATACCATATTGTCACAAGGACACAATTACCCTAAAAATAAAGGAACTGCTCAGTCTAAATTACAGTTTTTGCTGATGTTTACATTTGAATTTACAGTAGAAAACCCACTCACTGTAATTTTTTCTGTAAATTAAACAGATTTTTTTTCTAGTGTACAAGCAACCATGATGTACAAGCAACACAGTGACTTTTTAAACTGTAACACTGGTTATCATTTTAACAGGAGGGAACTAAAGGAGGGACATGCTACTCAAAGGGAGAACAGAGTTATACAACATCTGCCTGCTAATTAACTAACAATGGTCACATGCATTATTTGCTAAATGAGTCGTTCAGTTCACTGGTCACTGTTATGCTTGAAAACACTGTTTTACCCAACCCGTTCTCATTCCCAAAGCGTAATATACCGACGATTTGTCACACCCCTAGACGTATCATACTGGCGCAAAGGGTACCCTTCCACGTCTGTGTGAAACGCTCTGGGTTCTCAATTGACTCCAATATAAACCCGCTCGCGGCGCTGAGAAACGCTTAGAGCAGAGGCTTACAGCCGTCTATTCACTCCAATAATATCCCGACCACGGCCCTCCATGCCGCTTCCAGCGACAATCTGAATGGAGAACCGAGGACCCTGTGCACGGAAGTATTTTTCTCCCTATTTTAAGGATTTCTTTTAATGACATCGTCAACATTTCTCAACACAAACACATCAAAGTCTCACTGATAATTCAACAATAAAATAGCTTCATGTTGTGGCTCTCAGTATCATTTTTTTCTCCTTCGATTCTGAGAAATAAACTTTTATTCGTTTGTTTTACGGCATTCCACTGGCGGACATTTCTCTCATTTTTAGTGAAAAAAAAAAATATTTTGACTTTGTTTCTGCATAAAAATGGATTTTGATTACATTTCTAGCGAGAAATATATGTTTTATGTTCTTAATATTCACTCAGTGAATGTACATAATCACTTTGTGGCGAAGATCTCGCCAGAAAAAGACGATCCGCTGTGTTTTATTTTGAAATCTGTTTTATTTTGTAATCTACCGCGATCATAGCGGATGTGGTCCTATCCTCGCGGATGTGCTGTGCGATCTCATTGAATCGCGCTTCACTGTAAATGGCCCCGACTCTGCTCTCCTGTTTTAGTTAAAATATCTTCATTAAACACACATTGTTGTCTTTTTTTTAGCATAGATAATATACATACAGTGTAATTATTTATTAGACAGTGTGTGATATTCGATATATTGGGTAGAAATAGGTTTTCACAGCCCTAATAGGGAAGAACTACAAAACGAGAGGTCTAGGGAGTTGTAGTTTTTTTAATAAAACAGGTTTTTCCCTAAAATTGGAAGTTGGAAATACTTAATTAGTGGCTTTCCAGGGGTTTGAGGGGATGTCAATCACATTTTTGGCATCAGAATTTAAATATTGTCTTGTTCAATGGGGGATTTGTTGTTTTTTCAGCATATCCTAAAGCCCCCCCACTCCCACCCCTTAGTGACTATGCTCACATTATAGTCCATGTCAACACCTTTCTATAACAGTAGGTCTCATGTTTGTAACCCTTTTTGTCTCTTAGTTATAATCATTTAAATATGCCCCAGGGTTAAGGTTCAAAGGTCAATATCTCAAAGCAAGAATATTATAGAACCTTGAAATTGATATATGTTACTCTCCAGGCCAAGACCTTTCCGGTGATGTATTTGGTTTAGCTCTATGACAAAGTTTTATTTTTTCACATCTCGCACTCAGAGCACTCAAAGGGCTGTGGGAATCTAAGTCTGTTAGGGCAGATTTCCAAGGTTTGAAAAAAATAAAACTTTGTCATAGAGCTAAACCAAATACATCACCGGAAAGGTCTTGGCCTGGAGAGTAACATATATCAATTTCAAGGTTCTATAATATTCTTGCTTTGAGATATTGACCTTTGAACCTTAACCCTGGGGCATATTTAAATGATTATAACTAAGAGACAAAAAGGGTTACAGACATGAGACCTACTGTTATAGAAAGGTGTTGACATGGACTATACTGTGAGCATAGTCACTAAGGGGTGGGAGTGGGGGGGCTTTAGGATATGCTGAAAAAACAACAAATCCCCCATTGAACAAAACAATATTTAAATTCTGATGCCAAAAATGTGATTGACATCCCCTCAAACCCCTGGAAAGCCACTAATTAAGTATTTCCAACTTCCAATTTTAGGGAAAAACCTGTTTCATTAAAAAAACTACAACTCCCTAGACCTCTCGTTTTGTAGTTCTTCCCTATTAGGGCTGTGAAAACCTATTTCTACCCAATATATCGAATATCACACACTGTCTAATAAATAATTACACTGTATGTATATTATCTATGCTAAAAAAAAGACAACAATGTTTGTTTAATGAAGATATTTTAACTAAAACAGGAGAGCAGAGTCGGGGCCATTTACAGTGAAGCGCGATTCAATGAGATCGCACAGCACATCCGCGAGGATAGGACCACATCCGCTATGATCGCGGTAGATTACAAAATAAAACAGATTTCAAAATAAAACACAGCGGATCGTCTTTTTATGGCGAGATCTTCGCCACAAAGTGATTATGTACATTCACTGAGTGAATATTAAGAACATAAAACATATATTTCTCGCTAGAAATGTAATCAAAATCCATTTTTATGCAGAAACAAAGTCAAAATATTTTTTTTTTTCACTAAAAATGAGAGAAATGTCCACCAGTGGAATGCCGTAAAACAAACGAATAAAAGTTTATTTCTCAGAATCGAAGGAGAAAAAAATGATACTGAGAGCCACAACATGAAGCTATTTTATTGTTGAATTATCAGTGAGACTTTGATGTGTTTGTGTTGAGAAATGTTGACGATGTCATTAAAAGAAATCCTTAAAATAGGGAGAAAAATACTTCCATGCACAGGGTCCTCGGTTCTCCAATCAGATTGTCGCTGGCAGCGTAATGGAGGGCCGTGGTCGGGATATTATTGGAGTGAATAGACGGCTGTAAGCCTCTGCTCTAAGCGTTTCTCAGCGCCGCGAGCGGGTTTATATTGGGGTCAATTGAGAACCCAGAGCGTTTCACACAGACGTGGAAGGGTACCCTTTGCGCCAGTATGATACGTCTAGGGGTGTGACAAATCGTCGGTATATTACGCTTTGGGAATGAGAACGGGTTGGTTTTACCCTACTGGGGTAAACTGGGTTTGCATGCAATTGGTCAGATACAGTGGCTTGCAAAAGTATTCATCCCCCTTGGATTTATCACCCTTTTATTGTTTTTACACATGAAATCATGGTCAATATAATGTGGCCTTTTTAAAAAGAATTTGCAAAATTTCAGATTGTGAGGATGGCCAGCTCTAGGCAGATTTAAACAAGTGCCATACTGCTTCCATTTCTTAATGGATTGATTTAACTGAACTCTGTGGGATGTCCAGTGAACTGACATTTCATTGTAGCCATCTCTTGACTTCCACTGTTCAATGATCTTTGCTAGGAGTGTTCTTATGTCTTCATGTTGCAGTTGTAGCAGGAATAGTGATGAACCAGAGACTGGACCTCCCAGACACACATGTTTTTATACTATAATCATTTGACAAACATCAACTAATAATGATAATAATAATAATACATTCAATTTTTATAGCGCTTTTAAAGGTACTCAAAGTCGCTTAACATAACAGGAATTTGACAGACACAAACACAAAATGCAGAAGAAAAACAGAACTAAACAGAGATGAGAGATAAGAGTTCATTGCTGTGTTCCAATACCCATACTTCCATGAGTACACTTAAACGCAGTACACTATCCGCACTTACTAAGTACGCAGATTTCAGCAGGTGAATGTTGTTCCAAATCTAATACTCCGTGGTGCACTTACCGTAAATGACGCTCGCGACAGCCGCTGCAGCTCGTCAACCGCGAAAAACTTCCGGCTTTGAACGGCGAAAAAATTATCCTTTGTGTTGTTTAATCTTTACTTCTACAATCCGGCAATATGGCTCCATTAACTCAGCAAATGTGAAGAATGCGCCGGCGTCGTCAGCCGCCATTACAAACATTTTTTTCGAGCTGAGCGACACTGCCTGGCTCCGCCTCTTCCGCAAGATGACGGCCGTTGAGTGCGTATAGTGTACATCGTTCCACACTCAGCGTTTTGACCATTATGAGGGCAACATCCGGGTCCTTTAGGTACACTTCTTTTCGCCGCGATCAGAATCGGAACACCCTGCGTACTCAAACTAAGTATAGTAAGTATGGGAAGTATGGGTATTGGAACACAGCACAGGTCTTGTAAGCTATTTTGAAAAGGTGGATTTTGAGTTGATGTTTGAAGGCGTGTAGTAAGTCTGAATTGCGGATGTGCGTAGCGAGGGAGTTCCAGAGGGTTGGGGCAGCAGTGGAAAAGGTTCTGTTGCCAATGGTGCAGTGCTTGGTCCTGGTGATGGGGGTCAGTAGGTTGGCGTCTGAAAATCTGTACTCAACTTTTACTCAGGGGATCTCCATTTCACTAACTGTGACTCTGCTGCATTAACTAGCTGGAACTATGTTGCATTAGGTCAGTTACTTTAAAGGTGAATACTTATGCAATCATTTATTTTACCTTAGATTTCTAATTAATTGATACTATTTTGTAAAAATCTGTTTTCACTTTGATATTAAAGAGGGGTTTTTTCAAATTCTTTTTAAAAAGGCCAAATTATATCGACCATGACTTCATGTGTAAAAGCAACAAAAGGGTGAAACATCCAAGGGGGATGAATACTTTTGCAAGCCACTGTATATCTTTTAGGGTATAGGGCCAGGTCAGCTATATGTAAACAAAAAAAAAAGAAGAAGAAGAAGAAGAAGAAGGAGAAACAAAAAGGATGTTTTCTCTGAAACAGAGCAATCTACTGCACAAATTAAATGTTTATGTTGTCTTTGCTATCCTTGTTTTTAGGTGTATGTCTGTCTGCATCAGTTTTTAGACCACAAACTGGGGATTACATGGCTAAAATCTGGCCATATATCTAACCATATGTTTCCATAGAACAGCTCAGTCAGTTAAGGGACAAATGTTAGCTAAGATGAAATAGAACCACTAAAAGTTATCAAGTTTCAAATTCCAGTGGTTGCAGCTTTGAAGATACTATTGACACTAAAATTCAGCTGCTGACAGCTCCAGTACAAGAATGTGTGCATTGCTTAGAAAAAACCTGTTCCAGTCAAGCGTTATTCTTACAGCCCCACTGTACATTACACACCAACTGAAGTAAAACTGTATTGGTGCTGGCCTCAAAAACTTGCATTGGTCCAGACTTGATCCTAAATCTCCGTTTCTCAGCCACAGAGCTGCAGGCGTTCCTATATAAACATTAGATCATGGTTTCTGGCTCGCTATGGGTGGGGCTGCCTGCCCAGCAGCATGCAGAGATGAAGGGATGGTGGGGTGGATGAATGAAGGGATGGATGATTGCTCCAGGCAAGCTGGCAGTGATGGTACATTACAGACGTGGAGACGGGGAATGGGCTTTGAGTGATGTTTCCATGGCGGAAATCAGATCCTAATGGACTGGAGAATGGCACCAGTGGGCGAGATCCAGTGGAGCTGGGAAGGCTGCGGTAATGCACTGAGAATAGAGGCTGCCTCCATTAGTGTGTGATAGAGATAACATGCAGTCAGCTCTTATGCCTCTTTGGCCTTAAATCACAATGGGAAGATGACTTATGATCAAGTTTGCACCATTCACCCTGCATGGCTGTTATATGCCAGGCACAATGTATTAAACATCTCCAGTACATAGTTTATTCATTCATATTATTATATATAATTATTATTGCACATACATTATGGAAACAAAGAAAGTATTCAAAGATGTGTGACGTTGTTTGTTTATGTGAGAATGATATAATCAGTGTGACTCACATCTCTAGCCCTGTGCATTGTCTCTCTGGCCTCCACTCCAGCCACATGTGGACTTGGGGACTTTGTGGGTTCATTCTTGTTGTGAGTACTGTCCAAATCTGTAATTCAACCAGTCCCCTTCCAGAAAGTCCACTTGGGATGCAGACTGTGAGGGACTGAGTCAGTCCGCAATGAGGACAAATGGTAATATATTTTTTTTTTTAAAAAGGGGGTTTTTATTTACTCAAAGTATAAAGCAACAACATTTTCAAACAAAAGTAATAAAGAATTGGGCCCATATAGAGATCAAGCTATCAAAACTGTACAACCGTCAACAGAACAAACTAACAGAAGACAAACACCTTATGACTAAACACAAGAGGGAACTTATGGGTGATCAGCCCATACCAAACACAAGAGGGGGTTGACAAACACTGAACACAAAAGACAACAGCTAATTTACCAACAAAGCAAATCAGGAAAATTAACTGATTAAAATAAACAATCTATACTAACCAAACAAAATTAATTGAAATTACTAATTGTCTAAAGAAAGTAAACAGTGAAGTACTAAATCCCACCCCCATGTTGTGCCGGCCTTTTGGGTTGGCCCAATCAGCACTCTCTTCTGTAAAATGACTGAGCTTGTGGGGGCAGATCCTTTTGCCTGGCATTCCCAGCTCCCAGCAGCAGCAGCAGCAGCAGCACTGGTAACTCAAAAAGAACAGAATTATGAAACTATACCAAACAAAGACTGTACAAAAGTTAACTAAATGTACATGCTTCAAATAGAAAACTAATGTACTGTCAAAATAATAAAGTGTGTTTTCTGAAACAGAATCTGTGTGATTTATTTGAATAGTAAATGTTAAACCAATGTAGACTAATTACTTAACTGAATGTATAATGTGTATGAACAAAATACAACAAAACTTAACTATAGAAACAAATGTATGACTATACAGATTTGACTATTTTAACCCTTGTGCCCTCCTCAGGAATTTTTGTACATTTTTCTCTTCTTTTTTTTTTCATTTATTGATCATTTTGGCTGTGTTACATCTTAAGGCATGACTTTTTGCAGGAACTTTAATTTTTAGTAACATTTTTGAAATCCATTGTCATTAATACTTAAATGTCTTTTATACTCCATTGGTGCATTTACTACCCTCTGGTGACCCTCATGGCCAAAAAAGGCCATGCACACAAAACTGCTATTAAATCACCATACATCAATATTCTTTTTAGATTTTTTTCATAAATCTCCTAAACAACTTCAGACTTGTTCAAAACTACCAAACATTAAATCATTTTCAGAATGAACCTTTTATATGCCAGTTTATATATTTGAATTTTTCCAAAATTTCTTCCAAAAAACACAAGATTAGCAACAAAATTGATTTGATTGCATTAGTATTTTTATGTAGTGCCAGATACTAAATAGATATTAAAATATTGATATATGGTGATAAAACAGCAGTTTTAGTGTGTGCCTTTGTTGGCCTCGAGGGTCACCAGAGGGTAGTACCTGGCACTACATAAAAATACTAATTCAATCAAAAAAAATGTTTTGCTAATCTCTTTAATTGCTACACTTAATGGCAAAAATTGCACTGGTCTGTTAGCCTGGGTATACCCAGACTGCCTTGCGCGCTCAAATTTAATTTTGAACCTCCATCCAGTCTGGAAACCAGGAAGGATTCTTAGCCGTTTTAGGGATCCAATCACAGAGCGGGGAGGGACGGCAAGACGATGACGCGTACTACTTGGCACTTGGAAGCTTGTAGTTTTCCGGATCCAACATGGCTGCTGCAGATGCGAAACTCTCTTTAGCTGTAGATGGTGTTTTAAATAGTTTAGCCTTGATGGACATTCTAAGCGTCCAATAAACGGCTCTGGAGGATCGTAAACCACACCTCCTCTACGGAGAAATCCATTGCTCGTTGCCAGACTAGACCTCATTTGAGAATAGTCTGGTGTTAGCCAGGCTACTGGTCTGTTGGACTTGACCAAAAATAAACCATATTTTTGTTGCCTAAGCTTATGTATTCAGTCATTATTCAATGGTATACTAAAAATCCATGTGAAAAAAATTACTTCTCACTGTTCTCAGGTCAAATATTTATATGACATTGAAATGCGATTCATTTCGATTAAATTAATTACAAAGCCTCTAATTAATTTGATTCATTTTTTTAATCGAGTCCCGGCCCTAATTATATAGACTATTGAGGTAATCAAAATGCATGTTATTGTTGCATCCTACAGCCTTTCAAAGTAGGCACATTCAGCATGAATGAAACTGACTTGAGGTCTGTTTATCAGCGTTTTTTCAGGCTCTCGCCCCTGCAGACTTGATATGATGATGGTGAGCATGTTACAGTACATTCAGCTGAAGTCCAAAGCGGCTCAGTCAACAAGTCTCAGGAGGTGGATATTCGGAGCCATTGTCAATTCGCATCATCCGACAGATGCCTTTGTACTTTCCCTGCTGTCCTCATCCCCTGACTGCCCCGTCCATCTACACAACTGCTCCCACTGCCCTCATCTGCTCTGCAGTTGCTTGGCAGCCCCCGCACACTCTTCACCCTCATCTCATTCCCTCATCAACTTATCAGACTTTATTTCACAATCAAAGTCATTCATTCACTCATTATCCTTAATGACTTATCTGTACTCGGGTTGCTGGGGGCTGGATCCCTGATCCCAGCTGACATTGGGCAAGAGGTGGGATACACCCTGGACAGGTCTCCAGACTATCACAGGACTGATATATAGAGACAGACAACCATTCACTCTCATTCACTCCTACAGGCAATTCAGAGTCAGCAATTAAACCTAATTTGGATGTTTTTTGGACTGTGGGAGGAAGCCGGAGTACCTGAGAACCCACGCTGACACAGGGAGAACATGTAAACTCCACACAGAAGAGCTGCAAGCTTGATTCAATCCTGACATCCTTGTTGTGAGGCAATAGTGCTAACTAGCGGTCGACCCATACGGGTTTTTTAATGCCGATACCGCTTATTTTGACATCAGTCTTAACCAATCCCCGATATGTGCTGCCGATTTTTTGGGGCAGATTCTAGAAGCCGATATTGCCTTTTCTCCCTCCATTTGCATGATAAAAATGACAGAATGATAACAAATGTTACACAAGTCTCAATTTAAACAAAAAAAGAAACATTCATTCACAAAACAAACAAAACATATTAACAGTTGGATAGCAAACAATGTGTATGTTGTTTTAGGCCTGGAGGTGGTGGCGCCTCAGATGATCCACATATTTGATGTGTTTTTCTTTTTTCCAGTATCAGCAGCAGCTCACCAGAGAATGCCTGGTGTTGGCTCAGTGAAATGGGCTAACTGACCAATGAACGCACACACGTATTGGCCGATGCCGATACAAGTAAAAAACGCAAATATCGGCCCGATATATCGGCCGGCTGATATATCGGTCTGTCTCTAGTGCTAACCACTACACTAAGGACCCGTTTTGTCGACAGCTCTAATAAACTTACAGGAGTCTTTCCACCAAATGTACAGGATATGTACAGATAGTATTAGTGAACAGAGAAGGATCTGTAATTACCTCTATCACATTTTGGATGCACCAATTGGTGGGAGGCGAGCCAGATGGCTTTGGACGAGACCTGGGAGATCTAGTGGATGGTGGAGAACTTTGTGGAAGGAGTAGCTGATGAAAATGCGTGGCGTGAAAACTTCCACATGCCCAAAGATGCTCTTATCGCTTTAAGTGAAGAACTTCGATCTTACATCAAGGGTGAAACCACCATCATGAGGGCACCTGTCGGAGTCTTGAAGAAGGTAGTTTGCATGTTATATTATTTATTATTTTATTTTATTTATTTCAGCCGCCTGGCATGCATACCCTATCGAATTCCACACACTGTTGCGTCACTGTATGCACGCAGATTTCCTCCTGAAAACGCTTGTCTAAACGCAGAATAAAAATTGAAGACACGACGCCACTTTTGCGTCTTCTGTTCAGACCGTCATCATGTAAAAGTAGCCTAAATCGCTAGAATTTGGATGTTGCAGAGATGCTAATTGGCAGCCCCCTGTCAGCTCCAAATTCTCCTGCTCGGGCCAATATGCTGACGGGTTGCATCTCCTAGCCTGCATGCAGAGGGGACTTCCACCCAAACTAAGCGTGGGGACCCTCGGGTGCAGCACATTAAGAGGTCTCCACCCTTAACTCAGCAGCAGCCAGGCGTGCACTGAAACAAGAACCTAATTTACTGCCATGTTTTGCTGCTGCTGAAAGTGTTTCTTTTTTTTCTTTTAATGGGAAGCTGACTGTAGCAGGTTTGGCAGCATGAATCCAGTCTTTGTCCCTGTGACTCCGCCTGATCGCTACTTTGAACTGCTTTGGGTGTGTGTCGCTGGGTTCACCAGCGCTGGTTGGATTACTCTGAAAAATGTATTCTGGCTCTCTTCCAAATCAAAATGTTGTTCTATACACCACACTGCCCTTTGATGATATGGACTAATTAATCACAGTCTTTGACAGGTGACCAGTCTTGAACTCATATTAAGTTTACTCATTAAAAGTGTACACTTTTTAGGGAAAAGGGATTTCTATATGATATTTATTATTGAGAAAGCACATAAACATAGTTGTTATAGTTAGTGTATATTTGCTTGCATTTATAATATTTCCTTGTTTTTATATTTAATATTTATATTCTATTTTATTGTCTCTTGCACTCTCTAATTTTGTACATTATGACCAGTTTTTAACTTTATTCTATTTTATTGTATTGGTGTTGTCCTGCTGCTGGAATTGGCAATTTCCTGAGGAAACCTTCCCAAGGGATTAATAAAGTTGCCTGCCTGCCTGCCTAAAAAATAAAAACTTTTCAAAGGAAAAGAAAAGCTGTTCTGCCATATAATTGACAAGAAAATACTTTATAAATGCTGCATAAATTAAAGATTTTACCATTGCTTTTAATTACTTACACATGAATATGTAAACAGGATTTAAATGTAGCAGGTCAGCGTATTCTCAAAAAAACAGGTTTGTATGATTTCATATGAAAACTTTTGAAATACTTAGTATTTCACAAAATAAACACTCTTTGAGAAAGTTGTCCTACGAACTCCGTAAGGTTAGGCATTGAAACTATTATATATCTGTGCTGAGGGAAAAAAACAGGCTGAAGATAAATACTCACATTCAGAACGACTGGACACAGTTATGTTGGTGATAAAGGACATGGAAAGAAAAAAGGACAAAGAAAGGGGATAACAATGCTGACCTCCTGGATCAAACTCCTGGCTTTTTGACATTTGCTGCCCACCCTAACAATCTGTAAGCCAAGTACACAGACAATGCAATGTACCACAGCTATAAAATTCAGTACATTGCTTTTTGTCAGAATACATTGTAATTATGAACTGTTCATGAGGACAGCCTGAACAGGTCAAGGCAGAGCCAACTGCTTCACAAACAGCTGGGGAGTCACAAAAACAAAATAACAATATCTATATTATTAAATGTAATGTAATGTAATGGAAATTCACACTAAATGTCAGAGAAAAATACTTAAATGCACTTTGATACTTTCCACAGGACAACAGTGGAAACACAACAATAAATAACTGCATCAACTGCAATCAGTAACCTCCTCAGTCACAATTCTATCCTCAAAAGGAGGATTTTTTGCCTAGATAACAATTAATCGGCATCTAAATAAGCTATAGGGCATGAGGGAGGTCCGTGGCCACCTTGCCTTCTTGGTAAATCAGCCATCACAAGTGCAAATGTAGCATTTCCTCTTAGTATACAAATCCAGCCGAGGAGATCCTTATTAACTGGGCAAACATTAATTCATATCCTACTAAAGCCGGACAAGTACCTCAAGTAAAACAGATCCTGCAGAAAAATTTTGAAATGACAACACACTGGTACTGTACAGCTACTTAGTTCTTAAAAACAGGAGTGTCTCATTGCTTTAACTTCTACTAATCTGGCTTCAGGCCCTCCACAGTGAACATAAACAAATATCGTGTTGTATATGTTTTTATTTCATTCAGTGTGTGGAACTGGGTCAGCCACTAAAATTAGCCGAGCGTCGTCGCCCCCACACACCAGCAAGCATGTACACTGTAAAAAATGTCTGTAGATTTTAGGGTGAAAAGCTGCTAAACCATGACAGTTAAAGACTGTAAAATGATGAATGAGTTAATTCAGTTTCAGTAACAATGAAACACTGTAAATGTATATATCAGCCAAAACAGTATTTTTTACAGTTTTGTTTTTTGAAAAAACATTACTCCACCGTAAAATACACTGTAATATGTATTTAATGTAATATACATATATATATATATATATATATATATATATATATATACAAGCCACCAGTGTAGTTTTTGCATTCATCTTTTGAAAAAAATACTTTTTCTCACTGTTAAATATACTAAACATCATATCTCTAACTAAAACATACTGTAATATTTAATGGTAAAAATCTTAAATTTATGCGGCAAGTATTTTCTTGGCAGAACAGTGTTTCTTTTGATGGAAAAACTTTTTATTTATACAGTAAAAAATGGAATAAAATGGCAATCTTAAACGTGAAATCAACAGTGCTGATATAATTTAACCGCAATATTAAAAAAAGTTCTAGCGTATTTATTACGGTAAAGTTCTGACAACCACAGCTGCCGGTTTTTCACCGTAAAAACAACAGTTGTGTTTTTTTTTACAGTGTATATATATATTAAACACTACATTTGCTAATGATTTCTTTATTTCAATAGATTACATTCACGAAACATCTAAATATACATTCTACAATTTACAAAATCATTAAGCAGATGATTTTATCCAAAGCAACGTACATTTGAGAGTTAATAACAACACAAGCAAAGATAAAAGTTAAAAAGTTAAAAGACAGAACATGAGTAAGGTCCATGGGTTACGTTTGAGTCCAAAGGATGTAGGTGCTATACAGTAGTACATAAGGACTTTCTTTTCATCGTGTATATTATGTATGAAGGTGTTCAGTAAAGAGCTGGATCGTTGGCCTCTTCTTAAAGATTGAAAGGATGAATGGATAGATAGATGGATAGATGGATCCCTTGGGAAGGTTCCCTCAGGAAATTGCCAATTTCAGCAGCAGCAAAACACCAATACAATGAAATAGAATGAAGTTAAAAACTTTCAAGAGACAATATAAATACAATATAAATATAAAATATAAAAACAAGGAAATATTATAAATACAAGCAAATACAATACTATTCGGTGAAGTTCTGACAACCACAGCTGCTGTTTTTTTACCGTAAAAACAACTTCTTCTTTTTTTACAGTGTATGGGGAAAAAAAGGAAAAACCCAAGAGAGAGCAGATTTGTTTGTTCAATAGAGACTGGGGAAACAGGCAGAGTCCTGAAAAGGAAAGGTGAAATGAGGGAACAATAGTGAATAATTTCCAAGATGGGTGTTGCATATCCTCGCTCTGCAGAGAGACAGATGGGTGGACAGAAAAAAGGAGCTGTGATTCTTGTTTCCATTGACTCCAGGCTGCATTGATTGGCTGCTTGGCAGAGATCCAGGACTCGGCGAGTCTCCTGGCCTCTGAGCACTCCCAGGAAGGCACTTCAGCAGCAGGGCTCGCTGGAGCTCAATGCTGGCTCTGTTCTCTCCATGTGGGTCAGGCCACCATCTGATGACCTAGCAGGTCTCAGCACACAGTAGCTGGCCAATACTCTTGTTCCTCTCCTTGTCTCTCCCTTGCGTGGGATCCTGAGCGTATATAAATCAGGCATGGGCAACTTAAATGCTGGAGGGGGCCACAATTTTTCATCAACACTACCACAGGGCCACATATAGGACAGTGCACATAACCAGATATGATGAAACGAACATGGTCTCACAGGAATCCGTGAAATAGTCACGGATTTGCTTAACTCAAAATCCGTGGAATAGCCACAGAATAACTCAAATTTCCGTGAAACTGACACGGATTTCACTACAATGCAAGTTAATGACAGTCATATCCCGTGGCTATTCCATGGATATTTTTTCCTATTGGTTTGTTCCAAGTCATGTGACTTTCAAGGTCCCGGCGGTCAGAACTAAAAACATGGCGGACAGTTCTCTAATTTTTAGTGAAAAAATCAATATTTTGACTTAGTTTCTGCATAAAAATGGATTTTGATCACATTTCTAGCGAGAAATATATGTTTTATTTTCTAAATATTCACTTAGTGAATGTACATAATCACTTTGTTTGTTGGAATAGCCACGGGATATGACATTGTCAATATGTCATTAACTTGCATTGTAGCGAAATCTGTGTCAGTTTCACAAAAATTTGAGTGATTCCGTGGCTATTCCACAGATTTTGAGTTAAGCAAATCCGTGGCTATTTCACGGATTCCTGTGAGACCGATTGATCGGCGCCGATTTCCTTACATCAAACCGATCTTATCTAGCGATCTTATCTAACTAGATAATAACCCCCCACCGGCGAAGTAGTGCTCCCAACTTTCATGCTAAATTCAGCAACTTTTCAGACCCCCTTAGCGACAATTTTTCAAGAAAGCGACTGGAGACAAAACCAGCGACTCCTTACTCTTCTTAACAAGCCGCTAACGAGCCGGAGGCCGGCTTGTTAAGAAGAGCCGCTGTTAGCTGCAGTTAGCTCTGTAGCAGTACAGTGTGTATGTGCTGCTGCGCAGCTGTTCACTTCACTTAATCTGTTTGTTTACAACAAGCACCAGACACTCTGTGCACAGTTAGCAATGCTGGTTAAATCACGATCACTATGTGAATGATCAGTAGAGACTCTGTGCATAATTAGCCATGCTGCTTTCTGCTGCTGACGTTGTGCACAGTTAGCGACGGCGAAAACCATACGTCATCTCCAGAGTCTCTAAATCCCTCTGGGGGCTAACTTGTCCCGCCCATAGACTGCCGTGGAAACCCTCTCCGTTTGTTTCTTCTTCTACAGCTTGTCATCTAGCCGCCACACTGTATCATCAAATGTTACGCTGCCCCCATGTGGAAGGCACAAGTAATACAACTTTTTTTTTCTTCCAGATATGACGAACTATTCGATTTTTTATGATTTAATGAATATTCGAATATTCGAAAATCGATGCCCTCCCTAGCTGTCTGTATGTTGTACAGAACAAAAAACACTTTATTTATGGTTGCAGTTCTTTTGTTAGTTTGTCCTGTAAATTGTTGCTATTTATTATTTTAAGTTCAATATTTTATTAATTACCTCAGACATTGTGATTTCCTTTATTTGTTAAAGAAAAATACTGCTGTGTTCAATATAATAAGATTCAAACATTGAAGGTGTATGCTGTGAGTTATAAAAAAATCGATATCGGCCAAAATCGGAATCGGCAGGTCAGGCTTTTTAAAAATCAGTGATCGGCCAGAAAATTGCAATCGGTGCACCCCTAGATGAAACTGCAATTTCAAATATGTTAACAGTGCAGTAGCTTAACATATTTCATACTCAAATGCATGTATAACAGTGTAAATAGGAATACAAAAGATCTGAAGGAAATAAAAAATAACCACTTACTGTGATTTATTTTTTTTTCAGTGTAAGAACAGCAGACCAACATTAATTGCAAGAAGTAATTTTGTGCATTTTTACACTGCACTTTTAAGATTTCATGCTTAAATGCATGTAGTTGTACTGAGGGCCACTTCAAGTAAGGGTGTGGGCCGTATGCGGCCCCCGGGCCTCCAGTTGCCCATCCCTGATATAAAGGAATGGAAGTCAGGTGAAATTTACATTACTTCAGTTGTGTAAGAGGATTGGCAGACAGACAAGAACTGAAAACTGCTGGAAAAAATAATCCGAAGACATTTTTTTCAGTTTTAAAGGGCCTGAAAAAAAAATCAATGTGAAGTGATATATTCAAATCCTCTCAGCACTAGCCCACACAAGCCCTTCAAACAGGAAGAACGACCTCATCTTCATCTGATCAGAGAAGGATGAGCGTAATGGCAATGAGGTGAAATTATCCGTGCAATTTTCTATCCTTAGGAAATGATAATGAATGATGGCAGGTGGCAGCAGCTGCTTCTTGGGCTACAGTTCCTACACTTTGTGTGATTGAGTGAGTGGTCCTTTTCAGAGTGGGGGTGTCAGTTCACCAAGGCAGCACTAGAGGGAGACCAGAGAGTCAGGAGACGTTCAGTGATAAGGCTGAGCCTGACACAAGGCTCCTCATCTCAGGTTACCATCAAACTTTATTGTCTTTTGTCTCCACAAATACACAAATGTATCTGAAATATGATGTCACATCATCTAAAGTGGACTGCAGTAGAGCCACACTGAAAAAAAGGTGTGTCTAAATACAAGATAAAAACACTAAATCTGAGGGAAATGATCTTGCTGCATGGGCAGATAATTTCACTTGACAAGATTTCTTGAATTAAGATTGTTAAATCTAGAAATAAGCATGTTTAATGCTTAAAATAAGAAATTAACAAATGTCTTTGTCAACTTTTTTTGTACATAATCCAGTGTTTCTATTAGAAAGAGGATTCCGTTAGTGAACATGTAGGAACACATGGCAAATATGTTTACTGAGACTGGGATGTCTACACTTGAACCAAAATGCAACAAGTTAATAACCTTATTGGTGCTAAGATACAGTAGATAAACCAAAGGAAATAAAGGCAAAATTTATTATGACTATGATTACAAAAAACTCAAACTAACACTAAAACTAATAAAAACTAAACTAAAACTAAGCATTTTCAAAAAATAAGAACTAAACTAAAACTAGCAAACTCACTCTATAAACTAACTAAAACTAACTGAATTTGAAAACAAAAATTCACAACGAAATTAAAACTAAAACTAATGAAAAATCCAAAACTATTATAACCTTGACGTGCATGCCAATATTGTACTTCCTACACAGTGAGGACTGAAACAAGTTTTTATCCATAGAGTGGTTAAGAGTGAATGCATGTGTGGCAAGTGGAGGGGTGGAAAAGGATCACCGACAACGCCACCTGGGGAGTTTCGCCCCAGGAGATAGTTTATATGAGATGGTTAGAGTTACTATAGGTCTACACAGGTCCGTATACCACAGGCAGAGACGTATTTGGCTAAGTAGAAAATAGTTTATTTTACAATCAATTAAAATATCACTTGAATAGTACTGGCTCGTAATTGCTTACTGGGGCCGCAGAGCGGAATGAACAGGACTGTGGAGGCTACGGCGGCCCAAAATCAAATCAAGGGGAGAGGGATAACTAACCAAAAACACCCGTGACACTGCAAACACACACACTCGCAAGGGGTTCGTGAAGAAAATCCCACCACCAGGGATTGGGTCGCCGCCTGGCCCTCCGCACCTGTCCACAAAAATAAGAAAGCAAGTTATAAAATTGGCCTCCCAGTTAATATGGCCCTTAATTGCTACTTAACACACATACATACACACAAACACGCACACACACTTTACTTTAAGTAATTAAGAAAACAAACAACGAAACAGACCATCAAATAAAGGTAAATAATGTTCCTAACACAACAAACAGTAAATAATGTTCATCAACAAATTAAACAATGAATACAAAATAAATCTTTTCAAGAATGATTAATAAACTAACAAAATCCTTAGAGTAGCAATAGGCCCCGACACCAGCTCTGTGAAGAGCCTTAGTACATTGCTTCACCACAGCTCAGAAGAGCGGAGGAGTCAAAACGGCTTCAGTGAGCCAAAACAGTCAGAGTGAACCAAACGCAGCCAAATCAGCCAAAACAGCTCCAGTAAGCCAAAACAGCAGTGGGTCCAGGAGATGGTGGCTTTAATAGTTTCTGGGCCTCACCGCAGGATATTACGGAGCGCCGAGAGGTCTAGGACAACAGAGCAGGAAAATACAATCAGTCGGGAGCGGCAAAACAGGCTGAAATGAGAGGCGGACAATGCCGACTTACCACGCGGAGACCGCGCCACAACGCCGACAGGCCCCCAGCAGGGCAGCTCAGCCCCGCCCCGTGACTCCAGCAGTCCGCCACACTGCAGCAGAAACAGCCATATCACCAAACAGTCAACACGTGATTGAGAGAGAAAGCAGCAGTGTGCGCCAATGCACCTTACCCGTACGCCAACGGAGAGCGCGCGTCGTTCTGGCGACACGCCAAAGACGCTCCGATGCTGGGCACGCCGCACTGCGCTGAAGGACAGAGCTTGCGTTATGGCAAAACGCTGAAGACGCTCTGGTGCCAGCACGCCACGCGACTTCACCACGCCACAGCCACCACCACGGACGAGCGGAACAGAAAGAGAGAGAGCGCACCAGGTGTACCCGGCTCCTATATATAAGGTGCGCTCCCCGCCCACAAATCAGTGCCACAGGGGGACACAGCGCCCCACTGTGAGGAGGAGTAAGCCGTGCTCCGGCCACATCTACCCCCACCTTTTGGATCGTCGACCCGACGATGGACAAACGTTTAGTCAACACCACGGTCTAAACACAGCTGTTTGAGAATTAGACACGGGGTCTCTAGGTCGGTCAGCAGCATGGCCCTGAAAGCCAGCCGACCGAGGAAGATGGTGGACATTTGGATGACTGCCAGCCGTAGGACGAGTGGTTCGGCGCAAAGAGTGTTGGCTGGTACTGAGCTGGTCAGTTGGAGGCGGGGGAGGAGCTGGCAGCAATGAATCCCCATGCCCTGCAGGTGTTACTGAGCTGGACGCAGCCTGGGGCAGTGTCATGGCCGGGCCAGAAAGAGCATCAGGGTTCACCACAGCGGTTGGCGGTACAGAGGGTTCAGACACTAGAACCCAAAGGTCACTGCTGGAAGAGTCATCAGCAGAGGCTACCAAGGGAGGCAAGATTGGTGAAGATGGCACCGGAGGCAGAACTGCTACAGCCTCAGGCTGGACCACCACCTTCAGCATGTCTCGGTGCACATTGCGTGTCCTATCCAGGTCATCCACAGGGGCCACCGTGTAGACTGCTCCCTCCCCAGCAGGAGCTCTCACCACTTGGTGGACCACGGAGCTCCAGAGGTCTTGGATCTTACGACGGCCTCTCACAGCATGGTCCCTCAAGTACACCAACTGGCCCACAGACAAAGGTGCCACCCGGACATGTTGGTCGTGTCTCTCCCTGCGTCTGCCAGCTGCAGCCAACAGCCGCCCACGAGCACCCTCAAATGCAACTCGAAGTCTGGTTCGATGTTCAGCAACCCAGTCCTGTACCTCACCAGGCACTGGATCCTGAACACGGCCAAGGAGGAAGTCCACCGGAAGGCGAGGCTCCTGCCCAAACATCAAATAAAACGGTGACTCACCGGTGCTCTGATGTGGCGTGGTGTTATAGCAAAAGAGCACCTGTGGCAAACAAGAAGCCCAGTCCTGTTTCCGGGAAGCTGGCAAGGTACGCAAAAGATTATGTAGGGTTCGATTAAATCTTTCGCATTGACCATTTCCCGCTGGATGGTAGGGGGTAGTACGGGACTTGGCAACACCGTACAGAGCGCAGAGCTGAAAGATCAAAGAACTCTCAAAGCTCCTGCCTTGGTCCGAATGTATGCAACTTGGGACACCAAACTTATAGAACCATTCAGAAACCAAAACCTGGGCCACCGTTGAGGCCCGTTGGTCCCGGGTGGGGACAGCCACTGTAAATTTACTAAATACATCGGTCAGAACTAGGACATTCTCCAGTCCATTGCGAGAGGGCTCGAGCAACGTAAAGTCAAGGGCCAAGATCTCATTCGGCCGGGATGCAAGCAGGTGGCCCATATGACTATGTGAAACCTGCCCTGAGTCTTTGGAAACTTGGCAGCGCTCACACCGCTGGACCCAGTTTTTGACATCCGAAGACATCCCTGGCCAGTAACAACGTTGCCGGATCAACTCAGTGGTCCTCTCTATGCCCTGGTGACCATGCTCCTGATGGAGCTGATTGAGTGTTTCCTGCTTGAGCACAGCAGGCAAGACAAGTTGAAGGAACTCTTCGCCGCCATCAGGACAAAAGACCCTACGGAAGAGCACGCCATCTTCCTTGACCAAACGGTCCCATTGACGCAAAAGTACAGTTGCTGGCTGGGAAAGCTGCCGCCTCTCTACTGAGGTGGGAAGGGACCCACGATTCCAAAAGAACAACACTTCCTTCAGCAAAGGATCATCCTCCTGCATACGGTGGAGATCAGATGCAGAGTGGGATGGAAGAAGGGAGATCAAAGATTGAATGGCAGACACGACAGGACCTGGCTGTGCACTTTGCTGAATGCTGCTGGGGACCACGGTCCCAGGCAAAGATGGAGGGGCAACATGGGAGACAGGCACATACTGTCGTGACAGTGCGTCTGCGTTCCGGTTGCTGCGCCCAGACCGGTATTTGATTTCAAAATCGAAGACAGCAAGCTCAGCAGCCCACCTATGCTCTGCAGCTCCCAGTTTGGCGGACTGAAGGTGGCTCAATGGGTTGTTGTCCGTGTACACGACACATTTATGCCCCAACAAGTACTCCCGGAACTTCTCCGTCACGGCCCACTTGAGCGCAAGAAACTCTAGCTTCATTGAGCTGTAGTTGGACATGTTGCGCTCAGTGGGCCGGAGACCCCTGCTGGCGTAAGCCACCGGCCTCACACCACTGTCAGTCTCCTGTGAAAGGACCGCACCGAGCCCACTGTGGCTGGCATCGGTCTCAAGGATAAAGGGACGTGCAAAGTCTGCATAAGCTAGTACTGGGGCGGAGACCAGTTTGGCCTTCAGAGCACTGAAGCTCTCCTCACACTGAGGCGTCCACGCAGCCTCCAGTGCCTGGGCTGACCCCTTTCGTGATTTAGTACCAGCAAGATTGGCTACCAGCTGATGCAAGGGCTTGGCCAGCTTGGCAAAGCCATCAACAAAGCGCCGATAGTAGCTAGCGAAACCCAAGAAGGAACGCAACTCTGTGATGTGACGAGGGCGCTGCCAACTGGCCACAGCCTCAATTTTCTGTGGGTCTGTAGCCACTCCCTGGCTTGAGATGACATGGCCCAAGTACGACACCTGTCGTTGGAAAAACGCGCACTTCTCTGCCTTGGCTTTAAGGCCTTCTCTCTGAAGCCGCCCGAGCACCATCTCCAGCCGCTGCAGATGTTGCTCGACAGAAGACGAAAAGATGATGATGTCGTCGAGGTAAAGCAGCAGGGACTGACCCTGCTGATCGCCGAACATCCGCTGCATCAGCCGCTGGAATGTGCTCGGGGCGTTACAGAGGCCGAAGGGCATCCGGTTGAACTCAAAAAGACCAAAGGGAGTGCAAAAGGCGGTCTTGGAGCGGTCCTGCTCAGCCACTGGCACCTGATTGTACCCGCTGGCCAGATCAAGGGTAGAAAACCAGCGGGCCCCTGAAAGTGCATCCAAGCTTTCCTCGATACGAGGCAGCGGGAAGGCATCCTTTCTAGTCTTGCTGTTGAGGAGCCTGTAGTCCACACACAGCCGCAAGCTTCCGTCCTTCTTCCTCACCAACACAATGGGAGACGCGTAGGGGCTGCTGCTCTCCCGGATGACTTGTGACTCAAGAAGCTGGTTAATGTGTGTCTTAACTGCCTCGTACTCTGAGGGAGGGATGCGGCGATACCTCTGCCGGACAGGGACGTCATCGAGCAGAGGTATATCATGTGAGATGAGATTTGTGCACCCCAAATCCCCCTCATAAGCCGCAAAGACTGAGTCGTACCTGTCCAGCAGAGACCTCACGCTAGCCTGTTCCTGCTCAGTTAGAACCGATGGGTCCAACGACCCGATCCGATCGAGGACTGAGGGGGTGGCCGTCTGGGAAGACACCATAGCCACGGTTGACCCCACCTCAGTAACCCCTGCAGGCAAGCTGACGACCTGAGCAGCATTCAAGACACCAAGATTAGTCCGGGGGTAAAGAAGGACCTCCGCTTCTCCCACGTTGACAACTGGAACACATACAGTACCACGAACAATTTTTACCATGCACGGGGACGCCAACAGCCCAGCTGGCAACCCAGACTCAGGAGGCTCAAATAAGACACTCTGATTGGCAAACTGTTCGGAGCAGGTACCAGTGACCAGCTTCATCGTACCCCCGGGTATACGCACCACCCGCTTGCCTCGGACCTTCACTGCCCCAGCGAGGCTCGAGATAACCTGGTCTGAAGGTTGATGACACTGCTGAAGAGCAGCCACGACTGAGCCAGGCGCCCCTGACACAGAGGGTGACTCAAACAAGGAAGATCCGAACATACCAAAGAGCTCTTGATAACATCTGCGGATTACGTTCATCCCCAGGATTCCAGGGACAGCAGATGGAGCTCCAGGGGGGTCTTTCACAACAAGAATCCCACAACCGGGCACCACCTTGCCACACAGTTCCACATCAAGCTCCAAATAACCAATGTACGGGATGGCTAGGCCATTAGCCGCACGCAGCTGTAGCCACTGACAGGAGCGAAGGCGGTCATGGCCCCAAGGTTCGAACTGGGCCAAAAAGAGACTTTCAGTAATGGTGGATACCATGGAACCGGTATCCACCAAGCACTCTACACTAATCCCCCCAATAGACACATTAATGTTTGGGCAAGGAGCAATCAGCTCGGCTGCCGCACCTGGCTGTGAGCCTGTGGACTCCCCAACTGAGCTGTGGCTCGGCAGCTCAGCGGGCTTCAGTTTCCCGACTGCTGGAAAGAACGAGAAGACGTGACAGCATGTGGGTTGAAAGCAGTGCCAGAGTTAGCACGCCGGCGGGGAGGAACCCGCTCACCATCACACTCACGGGCAAAATGGCCAGGTTGTTGACATCTCCTGCAGATGACAGGGCCGGAACAGGACACTGGACCAGATGGAGGGGGGGCCTGCAGAGAAGCTACTGTCTTGGCAAGCTGAGTCAGCTGCTCCTGCTGACGCTTCAAGAGATCCATCACTGCTCCCAATCCTGGCTCTTGGGGAGCGGCCTGAGGGGCTGGATGAAGACGGCCCTGCACTCCATATTGGAGGCCATAAGCAGTTGGCAGCGAAGAGCTGCGACCCCTAGTGCCACCTGGAAGACCTTCCCTCTCCCATCTAATTGCCTCAGTCCGCAGAGCCAACAAGGTGATGGTGGGCTGGCGACGGACTAGCTGCTTAAGCTCCCGACGGAGGGAGCAGTCAAGGACATGCTCGAGGAACTGATCTCTAAGAAGAACATCAGCATTGGGCACTCCCTCAGGTGCCTGTCGCTCAACCTGTGCCATTAAAGCCATAAGAGCTAATGAGAATTCCTGCAGTGTTTCACCTTCCTGTTGATGTCGAGAAAAGAAGTCCTGCTGTAGGGTGACATAAGACTGGCTACAACCATAGAGCTCCATTAAGATGGCAAGAATATGAGCTGGATCTCTCTGTTCCTCGGAAGAGCGAAATTTGATCTCTTCCTTCGCCTCTCCCTCCAAATGATCAAAGATGAACAATGCCTGCTCTACTACAGGAAGGTGCCGAGCACGCGCACATGCCTGGACCTCCTCTGTCCACTCAACAATACCTATGCCCGACCTACCATTAAACATAGGACACTTACGGTCTCTCGGAATCACCACCAACCGTTCTGCGACAGCAGC
This sequence comes from Centropristis striata, assembly GCF_030273125.1. Lineage (NCBI taxonomy): Eukaryota > Metazoa > Chordata > Actinopteri > Perciformes > Serranidae > Centropristis > Centropristis striata. The sequence continues at coordinate 19,988,479 of NC_081518.1, forward strand.
TGTGACACTAGCAGCAGGGGCATGACCACTCGGGCCAGAGGAGGCCGAAGCGCCCCCACCGGAGCCCCCCGGGGAAGCAGCACGCTCCTGACGGAGTCGCTCGTTGTCCGCCTTAAGCTGCGACACCAACTCCCTGAGCTGCTGCATCTCCTCATCCATGTTGCCTGAAAGAAGCTACTCAAGATAGTATTAAACTCGAACACTGGACTGAACACTGCTGTTTTGGCTCTAATACTGTACAAATACTGGCTCTCAGTGAAAACAAAAGAAAGAAAAAGAAAATAAATCCAAATAACAAAAAGCACGTCTCTGCCCCTTTAACTGTGGTATCCTGCCGACAACGCCAAGATTGTGGCAAGTGGAGGGGTGGAAAAGGATCACCGACAACGCCACCTGGGGAGTTTCGCCCCAGGAGATAGTTTATATGAGATGGTTAGAGTTACTATAGGTCTACACAGGTCCGTATACCACAGGCAGAGACGTATTTGGCTAAGTAGAAAATAGTTTATTTTACAATCAATTAAAATATCACTTGAACAGTACTGGCTCGTAATTGCTTACTGGGGCCGCAGAGCGGAATGAACAGGACTGTGGAGGCTACGGCGGCCCAAAATCAAATCAAGGGGAGAGGGATAACTAACCAAAAACACCCGTGACACTGCAAACACACACACTCGCAAGGGGTTCGTGAAGAAAATCCCACCACCAGGGATTGGGTCGCCGCCTGGCCCTCCGCACCTGTCCACAAAAATAAGAAAGCAAGTTATAAAATTGGCCTCCCAGTTAATATGGCCCTTAATTGCTACTTAACACACATACATACACACAAACACGCACACACACTATACTTTAAGTAATTAAGAAAACAAACAACGAAACAGACCATCAAATAAAGGTAAATAATGTTCCTAACACAACAAACAGTAAATAATGTTCATCAACAAATTAAACAATGAATACAAAATAAATCTTTTCAAGAATGATTAATAAACTAACAAAATCCTTAGAGTAGCAATAGGCCCCGACACCAGCTCTGTGAAGAGCCTTAGTACATTGCTTCACCACAGCTCAGAAGAGCGGAGGAGTCAAAACGGCTTCAGTGAGCCAAAACAGTCAGAGTGAACCAAACGCAGCCAAATCAGCCAAAACAGCTCCAGTAAGCCAAAACAGCAGTGGGTCCAGGAGATGGTGGCTTTAATAGTTTCTGGGCCTCACCGCAGGATATTACGGAGCGCCGAGAGGTCTAGGACAACAGAGCAGGAAAATACAATCAGTCGGGAGCGGCAAAACAGGCTGAAATGAGAGGTGGACAATGCCGACTTACCACGCGGAGACCGCGCCACAACGCCGACAGGCCCCCAGCAGGGCAGCTCAGCCCCGCCCCGTGACTCCAGCAGTCCGCCACACTGCAGCAGAAACAGCCATATCACCAAACAGTCAACACGTGATTGAGAGAGAAAGCAGCAGTGTGCGCCAATGCACCTTACCCGTACGCCAACGGAGAGCGCGCGTCGTTCTGGCGACACGCCAAAGACGCTCCGATGCTGGGCACGCCGCACTGCGCTGAAGGACAGAGCTTGCGTTATGGCAAAACGCTGAAGACGCTCTGGTGCCAGCACGCCACGCGACTTCACCACGCCACAGCCACCACCACGGACGAGCGGAACAGAAAGAGAGAGAGCGCACCAGGTGTACCCGGCTCCTATATATAAGGTGCGCTCCCCGCCCACAAATCAGTGCCACAGGGGGACACAGCGCCCCACTGTGAGGAGGAGTAAGCCGTGCTCCGGCCACACATGCTGTCCCGTTGCTGTTTGATTTGATATTTGCCTAGTCCTGTTGTTATCATTTCTTGTAGTTTGCCAAATTAAAATGACTTTTAAAGAAGGTAGTAACTCTGAATACCATTTACAATGTAGATCATCTTCTACAGCATGAATGTGAAAGTCTGTCCTTTATAGAAAAGCTTAAGAGTTTCCAATCAAACACAGTTAGTGTTTTAAAGCTTAGTTTTCAGTAGTGTAAAATAATGGGAAAATAGAAAGAGAAACGTTATTCTCAGTCAGGACCTGGACTCGATTCTGACATCAGTGCTGTGGAGTGGCTGAGGGCAGGATATAGACAAAGCGTTTTTTCCCCTTTTATCCTATTTCTCTTGTGTTCCATCTTGCTCTCTTTCTCTGTTATTCTTTAAAAATCTGTGGCTTGAGGTGAACAACATTCCAACATCTCATTTACTGCACACTGCAGTCAGAGCTGTGAGCCACATTTGCACACACGTACAATATTCAAAGCACTGCTACCCAAACCTCCCTCTTACTCTTTCTGTTCACTTACCACCTACTCATCCACCCACACACACTCCCACACACACACTCCCAGTAAGAGTACCCAGCCCTACAGCTTCCTCTCTTACCGGTAGTCAAAACTCCAGAAGTTCCCCCGGGGCTGCAGGCAATTAATCCCTGAGCACCAATGACAGACTGGTGCACTGCAAAAAAGGTGTGTCTAAAAACAAGATAAAAACACTGAATCTGAGGGAAATGATCTTGCTGCATGGGCAGATAATTTCACTTGACACGATTTCTTAAATTAAGATAGTTAAATCTAGAAATAAGCATGTTGTATGCTTAAAATAAGAAATTAACTCTTAAAACAAGATAAACTAGGCCTGCAAGCAGGACTGAACGGGACTGAGCCGAGTGGAGCCGTCGGGGGAGGCAACGTCGGGCGCTGCGATGTGGGCTCAGTCCCTATGCGTACCAAATGGCGTGTCTCCTACCACTTTGTTATCCAGTCTGGTGGTAGAACTCTAGCTGAACCTAACCCTAACCCTAGCTGACCCTAACCCTAAGCAATAGCTGTAGGGACCAGTGAAAGGTCCCGAGCAAAGCCCCGAGCACTACTGTTGTACTGTGGATTTTTTCTTCTTCCTCTTCCGGACGCAATTTCGTCCCGCTAGTAGTCCTACAACTTGAAGAGTTGCAGGACAAATTATATATCAAAACGTGCAGTTTGATCGGGATCGGTGTGCTATTACTTTTCTGTACGGAAGACGAATCGGCCAAAATTTTGCATTGAAATGAATGGAACGGCCGGAAAAAAAATAGCGAAAAAGAACAATAATTGGAGATTTTGAAACGTCTACTTCTCCGACATAATTTCACCTAGAGACTCCACAGACACAAGTCTTGTTTTTGGTGTATTAATCCACATTTCGATAGGTCATATAGTTTTTTATCAATCCCTGTTCAATGACCATGATAATTTTTGGAGAAATTCTGAGATTATAATGGATGTGTATTGCATGGAATGTTCGTGTCACAGTGTGTGACATCATCGCCAGAGTGTCCGCAAATTCCACTCTACAGAAATAATTTATACATAGAAACGTAGGAAAATTAGTCTTCTCACACTCACAATCCTCTGGTAAAGCTGTCAGAATTATAGTTTGGGCGTAGGATGCACAGATTCGCCACCAACACACACCAACAGCCTCATTGGCTCCAATATTAAAAAACAGTTTTTTTAGATCGCTCTAAAAAAGCAATTTTTTCATTTTTCTGAAAAAAAAAACAAACATATGTAGACGTTCAGGAAGAACTCAGGGCGCTCAAAGTGAAGTCGGATCAATGATAGGTATTATGGTTTTGCCAAAAATGCTTTCTGTTCGAGGCCAGAAATTCCAGTCTGTCCACCTCTGCTGTCACTGGAACAGGTGTCAGTTAATTCTGTTGATTGCTTTGATCTGATTGCCTTTGATCTTTGATGTGATTACAGTTACAGATACACACACACACACGCGCGTAAGCGCGCACACTCCTCACACATGCATACACATGCTTCAAACACACACGCGCACACACACACACACACACACAGGTAACTTTATGTGATTCGGTGCGATCGCCCCGTGGCCCTAATAATAAATAATAAAACTACAAAACAGTCTATTCGCACGTAAATTAAAAATAGTAATAGTTTTCATTGTAGAAAGAAAATTCACATTTTAAAAATGGTCTAGAAACATAAATGTCACACTGTGAAAGCTCCTATGATGCACTTTCAACTGGCTTTCTCAGCTTGTCTACATATCATATATAAATAAAGTTATTACTGTAAATCTTCTTAAAATAATAAATCTTGTCAAGTGAAATTATCTGTCCATGCAGCAAGATCATTTCCCTCAGATTTAATGTTTTTATCTGGTTTTTAGACACACCTTTTTTGCAGTGTGAATATTTTGGTCTGACATAATATATTATGTCAGATTGGAGCACATAGTTTACATCTGGATATCAGTAAATTACTGAGGATCAATCTACAAATTGCTACTTGTCATTATTAAAAGGAGATTAGATGAAAACTGAGAAAGTCCTCCAAAGATACACCAACATGGTGTTGCATGCACAAAGCAAAGCTCAGCGTCTCTCCAGATTCTGTTAACTGCTAATTTGTACCATACAGCTGATGAGAATTTTTGGATATTGGATCTCACAACCAGGTTATTATAGTTAACGAAAACTAGAATTGAAAAACATTTTCATTAACTGAAATAAAAATGAAAACGAGTTTAAAAAAAAAAAGATGACTAACTGAAATTGTGTTGTGTGGTTACAAAACTAACTAAAACTAACTAAAATTATGGTGAAAATGTCCTTAGTTTCCGTCTTTTTCAACTTTTTTCATACATCATCCAGTGTTTCTATTTTTCCACAGCTGAGTGTGTGTATTTCTACTTTGTGGGCTTCCAGGAGAAGCGCTTCCGATAGCGCAAACCGTTTAGTTATTATGGTAAAAGTCGGCAGTGTAACACTCGGTAAACTTTGGATGTTGTGCTTTCACTGCGTGCAAGTGAAAGTCTTCAATTTGGCGGCAACGCTGAAAATCCAGCAGCAGCTGCAGAATACATGTAGGGGAAACACTGCATAATCCTTTTATTATGACCTCTTTGAATCTCCCACACGAACACAAGTAGCAGCACATCAGACTGGCAAAGAATCAAACCATATACGCAGACATTAGACACATTAAAGGAAAAACACATTTAAAAAATGGAGAAACCTATCACTCATTGCAAATTATTTGGTTCTTCACAAGATAAAAAAACAACTTAGATTTAGAAGTGTTAGATAATGTATCTTGTTTTAAGAGCTATATTTTAAGTGTTCAACTTTACGCATTAATGTTATTTCTAGATTTAACAATCTTAATTCAAGAAATCTTGTCAAGTGAAATTATCTTGCTGCATGGACAGATAATTTCACTTGTTTTGAGTACCCTTTCCCTAGGATTTAGTGTTGTTATCTTGTTTTTAGACACCCCTTTTTTGCAGTGCTTTTGTGCACCAGGGCTCACTGAATGGTGTGGTGTGTATGAAAATGACGTGAATTCGCTTTTTGAAATTATATTTTGTGTTATTGTCTCTTTTAGGGACCGCCTCCTGCTCCTGTTCCCGGGTTGCCGTGAGTTGTTGAGCACACTTGTGCAGTTAATCAATGATGTGACGTTAAAATAGAGTGGAGGTAAAAGCAGACGAGGCCGGTGGGCCAATTAGCAGCATGAAGCTGTGTGTTGGTTGCATGTTTAGAGAAGACTCGAGTTGTTAGTGGTTTACTCCTATCCGGAGGGGGGGCTGCTCACAAGAGTTTGATAGGGAGCCAGACTAGGCTCACAGTGGCTGAGGATGCAAATCTAAGATCGTCTCAGTCCTTGCTTTTAGGTTTGGGATTTGCAAGTGCACAGGCTCACTTGTGATGGAAGCCTCAGGGCACCTTCTGCGGCACCAAGTATTTCCACAGTCTGCACTGAGCAGGAGTGCAGCTGGAGGTTGAGTCATGGGGTTGAGGCGCTGCTAATCACCTCCAAACACACCCACACACAATGTACAAATTTAGCGTTCTAAAGATCTGTATGTGTTTAACCCTTTGATGCACAACATGGTCTAAAGTGACCCGACAAAGTTTTTATGATCACTCAGTATTCCAGGTTTCCCTCGATTAGTGTGTTTTTGATCATCATACATCTTCATTTTTATGTTTTCCTTTATTAATTTTTGAATAAAATCCCTTTTTGTGTCATTACCCTTCTAATGCAAAACATGGGTCAAAAATGACTCATGTCCATTTTTTAGCTATGTAGCTTGCTAAGCTAACTACTTAGCTAACTTCTTGGCTAAGTATTAAGCTAAGTAGCTTGTTAAGCTAACTACTTAGCTAATTTCTTGGCTCAGTAGTTAATTTAGCAAGCTACTAAGCCAAGTAGTTAGCGATGTAATAATACAAAAACTTTTTTTCTTCATAAAGTATGTAAAGCAAAATGGAAATAATGATCTGTTGTTGTCAAAAACAAGATATTTAAATAATTATTGGAATATTCAATCATAAAATAAATTGAAATCAAAAGATAGAGTAGGCCTACAGAAACACACAGCAGCATTAAATAACATGGGGAATTAATGAGGGTCATTTTTGACCTATGTTGTGCATCAAAGGGTTAAATACATGGATAAATATATAAAAAACAGAGATATCACTAGGGATGGGTACCGAATCCGGTACTTTTATAGGTACCGAATTCGGTACTTTTATAGGTACCGACCGAATTCCGTCGGTACTACCGAGTACCGATTCATGTAAAATCAAACGGTACCATGTTTCGGTACATTAACGGCGTTAACTTTAAACTGATCATTGATTTCAACCTGTTTTCATTTAACGTCTTTGATTAACAAGCGTGCTGACGATCGCACTATTTTTCTTTTTTTATTTACCTTGTCTGGTCCTGTCTGCTCACCGCGGCCACTAGCCACTAGCTGCTGCCCTCTTCCAACCCAGCGCAGAGACGAACAGCCGTCTCTCGGCCTGCTAGCCGCCAGCTGCTATCTCTCCAATGTCTCTGTCTCTGTTTGCTCTCTCCATTCTTCTGTAGACCAGTCATTAGCAGCTAGCAACTAGCTGCTGCATCTCTGGTCCTCCGCTAATACTCCGCTCTTCAACTCAGGAATATTACCTGCCAATTTACTCCAAACTGCCTCGCTGAAATTAAATCCCTCGGACTCCTGAGTCATCCTCGATATGTGCACAGAGCAGCCCGACTCAACTTTGTTTATTCCAACCATGCTATGGCCACAATACTGTCTGACCGGTGCTGCACCGCACAGCTACGACGTCAGCACAACAAATCACACGTGCACTTGCAACTTTTTTTTTTTTCTCCTCCGTGCACTTGCCACCTGAGAGTGCTCCTCTGCATTCTTTGATAACGCTGCAACCTTCATGTTACAAAATGCACGTTCGCTCAACAATAAAGCACTGCTCATCCTGGATTTTATATTGTTTTGATATATTTTTTAAAGTTTATATTTTGAGAAATAAATATGTTGAATTGAAAAAAATAGATTTTATTATGAAACAAATTAACATTTATTACCACATAAACAAACGCAAAAGTACCGAAAATTGGTACCGTTGAGTACCGGTAACGATTCCCAGGTACCGGGTATCGGTACTGTATCGGTTCAAATGTGAAAGGTACCCATCCCTAGATATCACACACACACGCACGCACGCACGCGCACACACACACACACACACACACACACACACACATACACAAATTAAACTAAAAACTAGATCCACATTTGGCAACATAATTTCATCCCATCTCATGAGTAGGCTACAACCTTCTACAGATGGTTTCCTAATTGGCTGTTATTGTAACCTCACTGAAGAATTGTGCTTCCATTCAACGTACACACAGACATAATTTCCCATTGACAGACAGTGAGCAAATGCAAATAAAATGTGCTAACATATCAAATGCATTATTCAAATGACAGTTTGTTCAGCACTTGAGAGCAATATGGCTTCAGACCAAATGAATCGGAAGCTTAAGGGTACTCTGGATAATTTCTAGCTCTTTAAAATGCAAATACTGCTTCCACTTTGCATGCTAAAAAAGATAATACTTATGCAATGGTCATTTCAGTAACACATTCTTTTCACTCGACAAAGAAGGCCAACACTCGCATAAATGTAGCTGTGTGGGTGGATAGAGAGCTTGGGAGAGATTAAGCCATTTAAAGAGACAAATATACAGCCTATCAGAATCCCAACAAGCAGACTGAATGGATCAGGCTCCGTACAATAAGAGAAAAACAGGCAGAAGGAAAAATAGTTACCAGCTTTTTCAAATCACGTAATTAACCAGGCTGACCAGAGGAACTTGCTTATTCAGGTCTATAAGGCATTTGTGTTGGCTCAAAGGCAGTCAAATCCACACAAACACCTTTTTGAGCTCAGTGCACACCAAACAAGTCGAATCACGTGTAAGGGATGGCTTCAGAATGTAATTTGTAGGAGACAGGCAGTGTGTTCAGCAGCATATGCTCAACCTATTTGTCCATTTAAACTAGTATTGGTCTAATTAGAAGACTACTGGAATAAATAAAATAAAAACAGTACATATACACTCACAGGCCACTCCCACTTAACCGCTTGTTAACGCAAATATCTGATCGGCCAATCACATGGCAGCAACTTAACGCTCTGGAGTCACTGAAAGCATGGGCGCATGACTTCTTCATGATGTCACAACATGAAAATTCTGCAGCATGTTTCCCTGCTGTCACCTTCCCTCTAAAGTACATGCTACACATCCACTGTTTTATGAAGTTGGCAGGGACACTCCACACAACAACACACCACATTCCACAATCCGGACTCAAAATCAAATGGCATTTTTTTTACAAAGGCTGTCAAACTACTGTTGTACACAGCACTGGGAGCAACTGACAGAGAAACGTCTGATGGTTTAATGATGCAGACAGAGCGGATGTATGAGCTTGTGAGGTTTCTTCTTCTTTTCCCCTGTTAAACTGTTTTTTTTAGGAGTTTTTCCTGGCCAAATCGAGGGCCTAAGGACAGAGGGTGTTGTACCATGTACAGTCTGTAAAGCCCTTTGAGCCAAATCTGTGATTTGTGATTTTGGGCTATATAAATAAAATTGACTTGACTTGACTTGATTCACAGTGGGAGGAAATTCTGCATGGGAAATGAAACATATTATGACCAGTTGCATTACTGGGGGGCTGCAAACTTCATGCTTTATTTAGCTACATATTAGCTGTTCCATCTGTTTAAATGCATGACGGATAACATATATAATGACTCAAATTAATGTTTAAAGGATAGTTCCAGAAAGTGAAATATGAAGATTGATATCAGTCTCATGTCAGACTGGAAAAAGGGAAAAATATACCCACCAAATCATTGAAAGTTCACTCATCTTGTTTTCTTTCTCTCATTTGTTTACCCTGGACACTAAAATAAATGTAAAAACAAAAACCTAGGGTTTTACAGGAGCCAGGTGCTGGAAGTATTTCTTGGCGAGCCATGTGCGGTGATTTCCTGGGGTCTGTCATCACTGTGTGCTTTTCAGGTAGCAAAGGAGGATGGGCAGACTGACACACTGCAGCTCCTGCCAGGCAAGCTGTTTCCCCCTGCTTCTAGTCTTTATGCTAAGCTACCACATCCTTTATCTAGCTTCTAGTTCCCTGCTATGAGAAAACTACTCTCTTTTTTTCCATCATGGTTTGAATGTGCACAAGTAGCAGCCTCAGGTAGACAACCAGAAAGTGGATGTGAGAAAAAATAAAATGAAATAAAATGAACATAGATTTAAATGTTTTTAGACCAAAAACTAAAGTTAAAGACATAATTTCTATAAACCAGGGGTCTGCAACCTTTTTGATATTGAGTGCCATTTATATATCTCATTAATCAGTGTGCCATATCAACAATAAATTCAACAATAAATACATTTGTAACACTACATCTAAACTTAAATCTCCAACATATGTGTTGTTTTATTTAGCCTATTTTCCATCCATATAGGCCACTGGTTCCCAACCTGGAGGTTGTAAAAACTGCACAGGGGGTCAAGGGGGCTTCTTGATTTTAGGGGGTTTAAAACTAAGTTTTGACTGAAAAAGTACCAGGTCTATCTGGTACTTTTTTAAGGTATATAAAGGTTATGAAAGCATCAGTTGAATGGCCTCAGACTTGGAGGTGCTGACTTTCATCCCAACTGCCTTGCACTCAGCTGCAAATGAGTGCAATGAGCCAATGAGTGCTGTAGGTCCCGATCTGATGAAGCCAAAAGAACAATATCATCCACAAAAAGATGCAATCTATGAAAAAGCAGAGATGCAATCCATGTATACCACGAACAGAGTCGAAGACAAGGGGCAACTGTAGTATATTTTCGTGCCACAAATAGTATACTGTACGTGACATGGGCAGAGGATATTGGCGCCAGTAAAGAGGGGCCTCTCTGACCCTTTGGGGCTCATCCTGACCCTTGGGAAAATAGAGACATCAGGAGTTCTCGGGGAGACTCTGGGGACAGCTGTTTTGACAGTGGAGATGTTGGAATGTGAACATCGATCAGAAAGAAGAGGGGTTTTGGATGTCAGCCAAATAAGGTTAAAAAGTAAATTTAGTGAGTGTATTTGGGCCCCTGGAAGACGCGCCCATACGTTGAACCGAGTACATAAAATACCTTCACACAGAAATTTAGAGAGGAGACAGGGCTTCATTTGGTGTGGGACCTGTCATTCAACAGCCTTAAAATTGGACAATAGTCTCCTCCAATGTTCCTGTATTTTTTTTGATGAGTTATAATAAAGAAGACTAAAAGGAACTTTCACCTGGTCGTCCATCCATTCTTTTTCACTCAAGAGGGGTAGTGAATCATACACTACACAACCCTGGCGGAGGCCAACACCCACTGGGAACGTGTTTGACATTGTGCCGAGTATGAATCTCATCCAACCCTGGCACCTTGCCACTGGGCAATTTCTTGACTACCTTGGCAACTTCTGCCAGGGATACTGGTGAGTCTTCCCCTGAGTCTTCAGACTCTGCCTCCTCCACAGAGGACGTGTTGGCTGGATTAAGGAGTTCCTCAAAGTGCTCTTTCCACCGTCCGACAACATCCCGGGTCGGGTCAGCAGGTCTCCTCCCCTGCTGAACACAGCTTGGGCCAAGCCCTGCTTTCCCCTCCTGAGTCGCCCGACGGTTTTCCAGAACCTTTTTGAGGCCAACCGAAAGTCCTCCTCCATAGCCTCCCCGAATTCCTCCCATACCCGAGTTTTTGCTTCAGGGACTGCCGCAGCTGCAGCCCTTCTGGCGGAACGGCACCTGTCTGCTGCTTCCGGAGACCCTTCGGCCAACCAAGCCCGAAAGGCCTCCTTCTGCAGCTTGACAGCCCCCCCACCACTGGTGTCCACTAGTGGGTTCTTGGGTTCCTGCCACGACAGGCATCGATGACCTTCAGACCACAACTCCTACCAGCCGCTTCACCAATTAAGGCTTTAAACATGGCCCATTCGGACTCCATGTCTGTCTGTCATGGATGCTGGAGAAATTCTTCCGGAGGTGTGAGTTGAAGATCCTGCAGACAAGGGCCTCCGCCAGACGTTCCCAGTTCACCCTCACTACACGTTTGGGTTTGCTAGGTCTGTCCAGCAGCCTCCCCCACCATCTGATCCAAATCACCACCAGGTGGTGATCAGTTGACAGCTCTGCTCCTCTCTTCACCCGAGTGTCCAGAACATGCGACCGCAGACCTGATGATACGGTAATAAAATCGATCATTGATCTTTGGCCTAGAGTGCTCTGGTACCAGGTACACTTATGAGCAGCTCTATGTTCAAACATAGTGTTTGTTATGGACAAACTGTGACTAGCACAGAAGTCCAATAACAAAGCACCACTCGGGTTCAGATCGGGCAGGCCATTCCTCCCAATCACCCCCCTCCAGGTACCATCATCGTTTCCCACGTGAGTGTTTGAGTCTCCCAAAAGAACTATAGAGTCCCCAGGCGGTGCCTCTTCCAGGACACCACATAGAGACTCCAAGAAGGTTGAGTACTCTGAACTGCTGCTCGGTGCATAAGCATAGACAACAGTCAGAGACCTTCTCCCCGCAACTTGCAGTTGCAAAGAGGCACCCCTCTCGTTCTTCGGGGAGAACTCCAACACAGCGGCGCTCAGCCAGGGACTGTGAGTATAGTGTCCAGGAGTCACACTGAAATCTCTGTGTTGAAGATGTTAAATATTGGTACTAGCCTGTTTATTGGGCTATAGCACAATAAACACTTTTGTGTGCAAAGTGATTGCTGTGATGTTGTTGTTAGAGGTCACTCCATCAGTCCACTCTAACCGTTGCCCATGTCAGTATTATGAACCGTGTGCCACCAGGTCTTTGCCCGGCAACTTATTGGAATGTTTCAAACCAACAAATGACATAAACGCTAAATGCTGTAGCCAGTTATTGTCACTTATAGTCATGAGTAAATGCTTTTTAGTGGCAGCTACAGCAGTGATGTATGAGCCATCTACTGGCAAACACCTTAAATGAGACAAGTGGCTGCAGCCAAAACAACTGTAATGTCTGATAAAACAGGGCAAAGGAGGGGAAGTCAGTTCATTTTAATGTCTGGCTCTAGTGTGAATTTACAGCTTGGAGCAAGCCAGGCTTCACTGAGCCTGGATCTTACACAGCAACACACACACACACACACACACACACACACACACACACAAGCACAATTTACTTATGCCACTTTTGGGGTCATCACATAGACTTACATTAATTTACTGGAGACTTACCCTGACCCCGACCTTAACTACTAAGCTGAAAGTCGTTCTTTTCCCAAATGGGGACACGGCTTCATCCCCAATTGGACAAACCATCTATAAGTTAGCAACACACACACACACACACACACACACACACACACACACACACACACACACAAAAGACTGAGTATACTTGGCTGAAGAGAGCATTCCTACTGTATGAGTCTGTGTCTTCAGCAGTAACACTGCATGCATACACACAAACACACACACACACACACACACACATACACACTTGTTTGTATCTTTGCATCTCTCAGCAGAGGTCACAGCTCCATTCTCTGCAGCCTGTAATGATAGGACAACTCATTTTACAGTCCATTACCTCGCAGTCCTGGACTTGTGTTTCAGCTCATCTGTCTTGATCGCACCAACTCATCGTGCCGGCTGCCATGCACTGGAAACTGTCACCCACAGTACCTGGGTTTTCATTTTCTTTATTGTTTTGTGTGGTAACAGAACACATGTGAAACACTTTCTTCTTCATATCAAGGCATTCAGGGAACAGCACTGTGTTTAATGGTGCAGAAACACAGTGTCAGGAGGGCTGTTTTAGTGGAAACTGATCCATGCTCAGTTCAGGCTGTTTGGAAAGACAGCAGTCCGCCGGCAGGCTGGGGTCTTCAGAGAGCGTGGGCGAGTTGGCCTCGCAGAGTTTGGCACAGTCAGTGCTGGTTCAATCCTGACAGAGTTTTGTGAAAGAATGTATGTGTGTGTGTGTGTGTGTGTGTGTGTGTGTGTGCTCCACTGAGGTTGTTCTGCAAAACACAGAAAGCTTCTCTCACACACCTACTCATGATTTTACCTTTTGAATCTTCTGGATTTGTTGTAAGGGAATCTGCAGGTTTTAGAATTATTTAAGACAGCAAAAGCTGCCATGACCTACTTGTTTCTGAAAATGTTATTGCACTGTTAAAGAGAAATTAAGACACATTAATCAAGACTCACCTGTTTGGTCTAGCTTTTAACTGATTATTTATTTATTTATTTATTCGCCTATTTATCTATTTACTTATTTAGATGCTCATCACGTCGTTTGTATTTTCTTTCCCACACAACCTGTTGTCTTTTAATCTTTTAGTTTTTATCCTGTCCTGTTGTCTTTTACTCTTTTAATTTTTATCCTGTCCTGTTGTCTTTTAGTCTTTTAGTTTTTATCCTGTCCTGTTGTCTTTTAGTCTTTTAATTTTTATCCTGTCCTGTTGTCTTTTAGTCTTTTAATTTTTATCCTGTCCTGTTGTCTTTTAGTTCTTATCCTGTCCTGTTGTCCTTTAGTCTTTTAGTTTTTATCCTGTCCTGTTGTCCTTAAGTCTTTTTGTTTTTATCCTGTCCTGTTGTCTTTTAGTCTTTTAATTTTTATCCTGTCCTGTTGTCTTTTAGTCTTTTCATTTTATCCTGTCCTATTGTCTTTTAGTCTTTTCGTTTTTATCCTGTCCTGTTGTCTCTTAGTCTTTTCATTTTTCTCCTGTCCTATTGTCTTTTAGTCTTTTAGTTTTTAGCTCCAGTGTTCCCTCATGGGGTCTCCGCACTGGGGTGTGTGTTCGGTCTGCCCGTGGGGATGTGGTCTTGGAGATTCCCTGGGCCGGGGGGGCTAGACGGCTCTGCACCATGTGCGGAGACCGCCCAGGTCTACCCAGGTCGTGGTGGGGTTTCGTCATTTTTATTATCTGTTTTAATTCTTATTTTTTGTAAAGCACTTCATGTTGCATTTGTTTGTATGAAAAGCGCTATATAAATAAAGTTTGTTTGATTGATTGATTGATTGATTGATTGATTGAGCGTTTACCCTATGCAAACATAGAGGATCATCCTATCCCTTAAATGCACCTTGAGAAGACAAGGAGAGAGGAGGCTTCCTGAGGAGCTCAGAGTCAGGAAACACTGGTGTATCTGACTGTCTTTTATCAAGTGGAGTGATGCCACACCAGCCTACATGTCGAAGTATACTTGGGCAAGATAATGAACCCCAGATTGCTCCTGATGCTGTGTTCATTGGTGTGTGAATGAATTTCTGATGGTGGCAGGTGGAACCATGTAGGGTAGCCCGGGCCACCAGTGTATGAATGTGTGTGTGGATGGGTGAATGACCAATGTCTGTAGTTTAAAGAGCTTTGAGTGGTCGCAATGACAAAACCCAGGGGAATCTTTTAACTCAATGCATTAAACGAAAAACAAAGATAAATGGTTTTGCAGATTTCTTATTCATTGGGTGGAAAAAAAGATTAAAAACTGTTTTGTTCTGTTTTCAAATTCTGTCAGTAACGGTTCAGAATGAATACATTTGTATTTAAGAAAAGTCTTATGGGAAATGGCATCCATTAAAGGCACCTAACACAGGGGTTATTAAATAAACAAAAATATTAGATGCCCACTAAGACAAACACAGGCACACTATTAAACTAACTAATGTTCTAAGGCTTAATTTTTAGTAACTTGTGTTTGCTTACATCTTGTGATGCTTCCCTTCTTAGTCATAATGTAATGACTGCAGCCTTTAGCCAGGAGGTCGTGTCATCAGATGGTTACCTGCAATCACTGGGTGTTTTGACTCTTGACCATAATACCCTCCTGCTGGCGGGCAGCAGTGCTGGCATGCAGGAAACACATGGTAAATATGTTTAAGCAAAGAGACTAAGAAATTCAAAACCCCCAGAACTGTATTCTTTATTGGGACTAAAATGGATAAGCCAAAGGAAATAAAGGCAACATTTATTAAGCCCTCTTTGTCTCGCACCAATCTCGCACCCAACACATAGCCCATTACAAACCAAATAAAACTAACACTAAAACTAATAAAAATGAAACTAAAACTAAGCATTTTCAAAAAATAAAAATGAAACTAAAACTAGCAAACTCATTCTAAAAATGAATTAAAACTAACTGAATTTGAAAACAAAAATTTACAACGAAATTAAAACTAAAACTATTGAAAAATCCCAAAACTATTATAACCTTGGTCAACAAGGACTTCAAACTATCAGCTTCAAGTCTGTGAGGGGACATGTAGCTCTGGGGAGGATCCCTTCTCTGAAATGTGTCCTCAAACCTATATTTCTTAAACTGAAATTGGCAGTCAGCCACCATGATTAGCCACTGGGGCTAACTAGCTCACTGCTACTTCCACTAATTAACCAGCAGTTAAAACCCATAATCATTTCTACAGTAGTGCCCGCTAGAATAAGGTGGATCAGAATAATAAGAATAGTATCGGAAGCGTGATGTTGAAACTTGAAGTTTCCAGTGCACATACACTGAGATTGGGCTATTAAATTAACTTTTTTTTTTAGCAATCAATCAATCAATTAAAACTTTATTTATATAGCACTTTTCATACATAGAAATGTAACACAAAGTGTTAAAAAAAAGTAAAAAATAATAATAATAATAATAAATAATAAAAACAGACAATAAAAATGACAAACCCACCCCTCCCATCCCCACATACACATCTGCACGTAGCACACATATACATGCACACACATGCACATAGACACTTACGCACACAAACACACACTCAGACTCACACATGGCACATATTAATTGACAGTGTAGAGCAGACCTGGGCATTGGACGGCCCGCGGGCCACATCCGGCCCGTTGGCTGTCCTTGTCCGGCCCGTGTGAGGTTACCCAGAAATTAGAAATCAATATAACCGCAGTGCTTTTATTTAGAAAAAAATAGCAAACATTAGCATTACCACTAGAGCTAACAAGCACTTTTACTATAGTAAAGACAACAAATATAGCCACTAATATATATGACAGAAGAAAAAAAAAATTAACAAACCTTGTGTCATGTCCGCCAGTTGCTATAGAAGCCGCTATAGAAGCCTCTTAATATCAACTTTATTAATCAACTTTATATGAATTACTACGCACTCGTTATTATTTACCGTTCATTTTTGCATTTCAACTGTTCCACCGGTTATTTCCTGTCACTACCTTTCAAAATTAAAGCACTCGTTTCACACTGGATGGCACCTTTTCAAAATAAAAGCATCACAACATTGTAAAACACCTAGAAAATTCACAAAAATGAAAAACAAGCTAAATAATACAAAAACACCTATAGGAACATTGTGTTTAAAATAAATGGAATAGTGATATAGTGATTGGAGTATTTAATACTTTTTACTGCTATATTTGATTTACATCGATCTTATCATAACATGTATTCCTATCAGTAGCAGCTCAAAACCAGATAATTTACTGTATTTTATAAAGCGATTACATTAAAAAACATTAAACATTAAAATTAACATACATTAAAATTAATTGCCCACTCCTGGTGTAGAGACATAGCAAGGCACTGAGGATCCAGCCATTTAGAAGTGAAACATTAAAACCAAACCAGTTTTCACAAGCATTGAACTACAAGATGTAAGAACACACCCACACACACACACACACACACAAACACACATACACACACACACACACACACACACACACACACACACACAAACACTTAACACTGGCCTACTGGCCTGGCACAAGCTGGCACACCGGCCGGATAATTGGCCTCTTAACAAACTCCACTCCTCTACAGCCCGGACAAATAGAGAGAGAATGAATGAAGGCAGAGTCAGCTGGCACATGAATAGAAAGCCAGCCAAAGATTTCCCTAGCAGACAATGCAGCGTGTCGCGTACAGCAACAGCGTGACAAAGCGTTCACTTAACCACATAACTGTCCTGGCATCAATATGGGCTCGGTGTGTGTGTATGTGTGTGTCTCAGTGCCCTGTGCTGTCTTGCCAGATGGACAGCAGAGTGTAAAGGATCTCGTGTGTTATGTCTATAGGGACTTGCCAGATAGATCCTTCAGGGCATTTCTCCAGGAGAGAAAATCAACTGAGCTCTGCAGAACACATTAGTTGAGTATTGTCTCAGTGCCGAGAGAGATGTAGAGGAATGGAAACCTCTGGCTGCCTGTTGAATGAGGAAAGATATTGAATATAAGATCATTCCTTTGTGTGAGCAGAGAAAACAAGCCTTATGGAGGGAGCAGGAGCAGGAGGGAAATCATCTGTAAGTCACAGAGTGACACGCTTTGAGGGGCTTCATACAAACTACACAAACCCATTCCTCTGATTTGCCATAAATTACATTTTATTAAAAACCTGAGTATGGTTGAGTAGTGGCTCTAAAACAGTAAAATGAGCCAGATAGACAGACAGACAGACAGACCTTATTTATCCCAAGCTGGGAAATTACAGTGTAGCAGCATCATTACACAGAGACAATAAGAACACAATTAAATAAAAAGAACAACCTAGGCATACTTCAAGCAACAAAATATAAAATACAATAAAAAATAAAGTGTCTAAATAGGGAGGACGTATAAGGTGTAAGAGCGGCTGATGCTTCACATGACTTTAGTCTATATTTCTGTAGGAAACAATGCAAAAAGATAGTTTACTTTTTAGGATGTAAAAATGTGTCAGATGTTGTGGGTTCCTGTGCCTGAAGAACTTAGGAAGTTACATGCAAATTCAATCAGTCTTTGAGAATGACTCATCTGAAAAGTTTGTACAAGTTGTTTGCTGCCTAATATTATGCAACCTTTCCTTTTACGTTACAGTTGTATGGAAGTTGTGTTGTTTACCTTGTGGCGGTGGTGTGGCTTATTCAAATGAATGAACGTATGCTATCATATCCTCATGATTTTCTCTGTAGCCTATAATACAGTGGCATATTACACTTGTTTATTAGTGATAGGCATGACAAAAGCATGAAAAACTATTCATATGTAGCCTGAACGTGAAACCAAATCAGTCAGCTTATAATAGGCCGACTTATACAGTGGCATGGAGCTAATATAATGCATTGAATAGCCTATATGTAGTATAGGCTACTTTATTAAGAAGTTAGTGTTAAGTTCAAGAAAAGACAAGCAAAGTTTGAGACAAATTGCAGACTCTTGTCTCATATTTTTTTGTCATGCAATTAATAAACTTTTTTTTTTAAATAATACATTTTTTGAGCAACTTTAAAATGCTGCTCTAGTCATTGTGCTAAGTTTTGGGCTAGGTCAGGGGTATGCTGCGACAAAAAAATATATACCAAATGAAATGTCTTTTCTATTCTCTTTACATTTCAATTTTCATTGATTGTTGTTGTAGGCCCAAAGCAATTGGTATTCCTGAATTATAAAAATGTGTTGCTTATGTACGGCATTACATTTTATGTTATTTTTACATTTTAGTCAACTAAAATGTGACCATAGAGTAATAAAGTCTACGGCTCGGCATCTTAACCTCTGAATTTTGCCAACATCAAGTCTAGTTTTGAGTTTTTCCTTCAATTCCAAATCTCCTGAGATATTTTTGGTGTCCAGCCTCTCATTTGCACTCGTGTCCTTGTTGCATTCTGACAAAATCACACTAATAAATGCTCATTATTGTTGATTGTTTATTGTTAAAAGGACCCCCATTAGCTGTCACCAAAATGGGATGAGCTAGTCTTCCTGGGGTCCAAAAAAAAAAAAAAAAACACTTAACAATGATAATGTAAAAACAATGAAACATTGTAGACATCATTAAAAATCATCAGAAATTATTCAAATAAGTTATTAAATTCACAAGTATTACATTCATTATTACATTCATACAGTCCATTCACTACTCACTAATTTAAATAGTGCATTCTCAAATGGTACTTGAAAGATATTTTGCTATTCAGCTTATGCATATTCAGTACATTATGACCTATTAGTATTATGAGTAGGTTCATTTCGACTTAATAGGCTGTTTCATCTTCATAGTAAGGCTCAAAATAAGGTATGTGGCTCCTTTATGATATTTTTCTCTTTTTTGGCCAAAAATGGCTGTTGAGTTAGGAAAGGTTGCCGACCCCTGGCTTAGTTCATTAAAATAACAAAGAACATTTTCTCATTTATAGTTAATAATAATAATAATACATTTTATTTGGAGGCGCCTTTCTTGGCACTCAAGGACACCGTACAAAGGATAAAAAAGAAACAGCAATAAAATAAAATAAAATACACAGAATTAATAACAATACAATACAATATTGGACAGGGTAAAAGTCATCAGACGGAATAAGCAGTTTTAAACAGATGTGTTTTGAGTTGTGATTTGAAATGGGGGAGTGAGTCAATGTTCCTGAGTTGGGGTGGTAGTGAGTTCCAGAGGCGGGGAGCAGAGCGGCTGAATGCTCTGCTCCCCATGGTGGTGAGACGGGCGGAGGGGACAGACAGGTGTATTGAGGAAGAGGATATGAGGGAGCGGGAGGGAGTGGGAACATGGAGGAGGTCAGACAGATATGGGGGGGCGAGGTTGTGGATAGCCTTGAAAGTTACCAGGAGGACTTTGTATTGAATGCGGAACTGAACCGGGAGCCAGTGGAGCTGTTGGAGGACAGGGGTGATGTGGTGGATAGAGGCGGTTCTGGTGATGATGCGGGCAGCGGAATTCTGGACCAGTTGAAGTTTATGGAGTGATTTTTGAGGGAGGCCAAAGAGGAGAGAGTTGCAATAATCCAGACGGGAAGTGACGAGGCTGTGGACGAGGATGGCAGCAGTGTGGGGGGTAAGGGAGGGGCGGAGGCGATTGATGTTTCGTAGATGGAAGTAGGCAGACCGGGTAATGTTGTTGATGTGGGATTGAAAGGATAGTGTACTGTCCAAGATGACACCCAGACTCTTAACCTGGGGGGATGGTGAAACAGAGGAGTTGTCGATGTTGAGGGAAAAGCTGTCAGTTTTGGATAGAGTGGATTTTGTACCAATGAGGAGAACCTCTGTTTTATTACTGTTTAGTTTAAGGAAGTTTGAGGTGAACCAGGTTCTTATTTCAGAGATGCAATCGGTGAGGGAGGTAGGTGGAAGAGAGGACGAGGGTTTAGTGGTGAGGTAGAGCTGGGTGTCATCGGCATAGCAGTGGAAGTGAATGTTGAATTTGCGGAAGATATTGCCGAGGGGAAGGAGGTAGATGATGAAGAGGAGGGGCCCCAGGACAGAGCCCTGGGGCACACCTGAGGTGACGGAGGAAGGGATGGATTTGTGCGACTTGAGTTGAATGAACTGAGTGCGGCCAGAGAAGTATGATGTGAACCAGTCCAGGGAGGTGTGGGTGATGCCAATGGAAGAAAGCCTGCTGAGGAGGGTGGTGTGACAGATGGTATCGAAAGCTGCACTCAGGTCGAGGAGGATGAGGATGGTGAGGAGTCCAGAATCAGATGCCATAAGGAGGTCATTGGTGATTTTGATGAGTGCTGTTTCAGTGCTATGGAGTGGGCGGAAACCAGACTGGAACTGTTCATAGAGATTATTGTGGGATAGGTGAGAGTGGAGCTGGGAGGCAACAGTTTTTTCCAGGATTTTGGAGATGAAGGGTAGATTGGAGATAGGGCGGAGGTTGTTGAAGTTGGATGGGTCAGCGCCAGGTTTTTTCAGGATTGGGGTAATGGCAGCAGTTTTGAAGGGTGTAGGGACGGTTCCAGTGGTGAGAGAGGAGTGGATGATGGCAGAAATGAGGGGGACCAGAGAAGGGAGGCAGGCTTTAACAAGTTGTGTGGGCAGGGGGTCCAGTTGACAGGTGGATGGCTTGGATGTCCGGATGAGTTCTGAGATTTCTGAGAGAGTGGGGAGCTGGAAGGAGGAGAGTGGGTGTGTGGGTGGGGGAAGGTCAGCTGAGTTGCTGAGGTGAGGCAGTGATGCGAGGTTCTGGTGGATGTTCTTGATTTTATCTGTGAAAAAGGACATGATAGCATTGCAGGAGGAGGTTGTGTATAAGTGAGGGGGGAGAGAGTCCTGGGGTTTGGTGGTATTGTTGAGTAGAGAGAACAGTGACTTGGAGTTTCCTTCATTTGCAGTGATTAAACTGGAGTAGTAATGGGTTTTTGTGCTGGCAATGGAGTCCTTATAGTGTAATATGTGGTTATTGTAGATTTCTTTGTGTATGGTGAGACCAGTTTTCCTGTGGAGTCTTTCAAGTTGCCGACCTTTGGTTTTCATGAGACGGAGATCGGGGGTGAACCAGGGGGCGGAGACGGTGAAGGAGACGGATCTGTTTTTTAACGGAGCAAGAGAGTCGAGAATGTTGTGGAGTCCATTGTTGTAATGACAAACCAGATCAGCGGGAGTGGACAGATTATGGATGTCAAGGAGGCCGGAGGAGTGAATAATTGAAGTGAGAGTGGCGGGGTTGATATTCTTTATATTCCGGTAAAAAATGAGGCGTGGTGTTTTGGAGATGGAGAGAGTGAGTTTCACTGTAAATGAGAGGAGAAAGTGGTCAGTTATGGGGAGATCATCAGCGGTTATGTCCAGAGGGGTGACACCAGAGCAGGAGATTAGGTCCAGAATATGTCCTTTGGAGTGTGTGGGAATGGTGGTGTGTTGTTGTAATCCAAAACTCTCTAGGCAGGATGTGAAGTCTTTGGTAAGTGGCAGATTGGTATTGTCCATGTGGATATTGAAATCCCCCAGCAGTATAATGTTTGGTGAGTGAGAGGATAGATGGGTGAGGAAAGCAGCAAAGTCAGTTAAAAAGTTACTATTGGGTTTTGGGGGGCGGTAGACAGTGGCAATGATGGTTGGAGTGGGACCAGACAGCTTACAGACAGAGGACTCGAACGTACTGGAGACGGGCACAGATACCGGCGAGACTTTCCAGTTCTCGCGATAAAATATCGCGAGACCTCCTCCCCGACCAGAGCCGCGGGGTTGACAGATGTAAACAAACCCACGAGGAGTGGATTCGTTGAGCTGGGAGTAGTCCTGGGGCTGTTGCCACGTCTCGGTTAAACAGAGAAAGTCGAGCTTACGGTCTGTGATGATGTCTTGGATGAGATGTCCCTTGCCTGTCAGTGAGCGGATGTTGAGTAGAGCGAAGTTGAGTGGCGTGCTGTCGCAGCTGGTGGTGGTGTTAGCCGACCGGGCTAGGCGGGCTAACACGCTGTGGTTGACAGCCCGGCTGGTGGAGTGTGGAGGGCGACGAGTCCGGCGTCGGGAACTGGACCAGATGGATTTTATTGCTGTTGAGGTATTGTGTTGAAAGTTCCGACGGGACCCTCGGTGGATGTATCTCTGGCGGGGGTGGAAGATGATGTCCGGGTGGAGGTGAAGAGCCTCTGGCGTTGGTCCAGGCAGGTGATGGCGCAGCCGGAGCAGGTCAGTGGCCGAGTACTGGATTAGACCCGCCACTGGCAGGTGGACGGGCAGTACAAAGAGCCAGACACAGACGAACAGGATGTATGTCCTACCGGCCCACATTGTGGACGAGGACTCAGGCAGCGCTGACAGCCAGAAAACGCCAGGTGAGGATCACACCGGGACAAGACAGGTGAGCGAATAGTGACAGCTCACGTAAACGACAGCGCCAGCAATTCTTAAAAGTATTCCAGAATGAGGGCAATTACACTGTCCGATTAGATCATAGGACCTTAAATCAGCCTGGAACGTTAAAAGTTAAAAAGTTACCGGCGAGCAGCGGCAGCTAGTTGCGCCAGCGTTCACTCGTCGAGTTTGATATAAGATATGTATAAGATATACAGAAGAAATTAGATTGGATTTTGCAATTCCTAGACAGGGCTACAGGGTAGTGTACACAGCAAAATCGGGAGTGTTAATTCAACTCAAAGAGTGTTAAATTTAACACTTTTTCTGAGTTTATATAGTTCTCACGAATTCTGAGTTAAAATTACACTTTGAAAAGTGTTACTATTTTAACTCTTTAATAGTGTTAAATATTTGACACCCTTGGTGTTGTTTTATGACACCACATAAGTGCACTTTTAACTCCAAATTGTGTTATTCCTTTTCCTTTTCGTTAATTTTTAACATACATCTTGTTACTTTATGACACAAAGTGTAATTTCAACACTAAAATCGTGTTATTCCCTTACACTGTGAGTGTTAATTTTTAACATACATTGTGTGACTTTTACACATTAAAGTGTATTTTTAACCCTAAAATCATGTTATTTCCTTTCACTAAGTCACAAAATCTGAAAATCAACTCCAGTGATTGTTAAACAACTCCAAAATCAACACTCACCAACTCAAAATTATTAACACTGAAAAAACAACACTACAGATTTTTGCTGTGTAGTGGTTAGAGCCTGATTTCCACCGGGCGCGTTACTGCAGCGTCACGTCAGCGTCGCGTATGCCGTTGCAAATAGGTAACACTCTAATCAATGAGAGCATTTCCACCGGGCGCGTAGCGTAACGTTACAGCAGCGTCACGTCAGCGTCTCTACGCGAGCATTAGGTAGGACTTCTATTTCTCCGCGAGACGCTGCCAAATCGCGTGAATCTCAACAGAGCAGATCGCACCAGACAGGAAGTCCGACTCAGAATCAGCGTAAAACACTTCCGCCCCCTTTCAAAATAAAACACAATACGCAGTTCATGCAGCCTAAAACTACTTCACATCAACATTATGTTATGACTGGGGCACCAGATCAGCAATCAATCAATCAAAGGGTCTCAGAGGATCGGCGACACGGACGACAAGAAACGGATTGTTGAAGTGGAACATCATACAATCATTTATGACATGACATATTGTTTTTATAAGGATAGATGGTCAGATCAACATATCTTTCACCTCAGAGAAGCAAAGTAAGTTGGTTTTTGTTGTTGTTGTTTACTTTATACACACAGTTTATCCATAGACTGTATAAATAGAGTTTAAAGTTTATCACGGGATCTTGCGGTCTCCCGTATGGTCAGGATTATCGCGTGATCTCGTTATCTTGCGTGTATCATCAGCTAAGCTGATGTGCTGCTGCTGTAACGCGCCCGGTGTGAATTGACAGACGCAGCAAAAACGCTGAGGAGACGTGCTGCTGCTGTAACGCGTCCGGTGGAAATCCCCAGTAGCACGCTCGCCTCGCAGCAAGAGGGTCGCAGATCTTCTGTGTGGAGTTTGCATGTTCTCCTTGTGTCAGTCTGGGTTCTCTCAGGGTCCTCAGCTTCCTCCCACAGTCCAAAAACATGCAGCTTAGATTTAATTGGTAACTATAAATTATCCGTAGGAGTGAATAAGAGCGTGAAAGGTTGTCTGTCTCTATATGTCAGCCCTGTGATAGTCTGGAGACCTGTCCAGGTGTACCCTGCCTCTCACCTAATGTCAGCTAGGATGGGCTCCAGCGCCCGGCAACCCAAGTTCAGATAAGTGGTTAAAGATAATGAATAACAAATGGCCCACACTCAATATAAGAAGACATATTCACTGGCTACAGTTTATTTTTAAATGTATACATTGCAATTATCCTGTTGGATATTATTATAATATTGATTCCATATTCCTCAACATATCAATTACGACACTCATTTCAGTACTTCTTTTTCATTCCTACAGTGAATAAAACAATTGGTAAAAAAGCATTTATGTTCAAAGCGCCATCGGACTGGAATAACCTTCCTTTAAACATACGATCATTGACATCTTTTCATAGTTTTCAATATGCCCTGTCTTTTTATTTTGAGTTAAACTGCACATGTTTCAGATAATGTTATGTCAATTTTTTTTTAAATTTCTGTAACACTGCAATTTCAATTTACAATGATAGTATGTTACTTTCAGTTTTACTAGGCTAATGTTATGGCCAACTTGCGGCCATTGAGAGGTTGTGTTCATTCTTATGAATGTATGTCTGTAAATTGTTGAGTGTTTTGTTTTGTAATGTACTTTAGGACCCCCTCGAAAACGAGAGGATTCCTCTCAAGGGGTTTATCCTACTCAATAAAATTTATATATATAATGAATGTGTTCAACGGGTTTCAATTGAAAATATGTCACAAAAGATTATCAAATGATAAAATTCTGATTTATTTTTGTTTTAGGCAAATTCACAACTTTTTTGCAGTCAGGATTGGACTGTGTAATTTAAATGACCCCTAAACGCTCCTTTTAGTCTCCTCTATTCACAAATGCTTATGCTAACACTGTGGATAATGCTCACACAGAGTGAGTGCCTCCTTAGCTAGATAAAGCCAGCGTGGTTTGTGCTGAGAGGGGAGAGGAGAGGAGGGGAGGGAGATGAATGAGGTAATGGCAGAGGTAGTCCCCTCCTACTGGCAGGAAACAAAGGCAATTAATTTGAGAGCGGCAGCCTCCAGCCGGGCCTCGCTTTACCTCAGCCCTCTGAAGACACGAGAGACAGAGAGCAGCCTAGTACTGCAAACTCAACACAATTGCCTGCTCCACTGTGTTTTCCACACTTTCTTTACTCTTTACAACCTGCCGGGGTAAAGACAGGAAGAGGGTTTCTTTTTACTGTGCATGCTGACGCTGCAAAAAAACTCCCAAGAACCCTGTGTCTCCTACAGGGGAATAAGGAAATTATTTTCTATCTGTTTATACCAGAATTTCCATTCAGTCACATGGGATACAATCCTGAAGAAGTAGTGTAGTGAGGAGGCAGGAACTGCAGGAGGACTAACAACGAATCTTATTTATTACTTTTAAAATCTGCTTCTTCAAAATACAAACTTCCATGGTGGAAAAGTGTGACAGCTAATATGACAGGAACACCACAGTCCAATCCAGCAACAGAGCTTTTACATGGTAAATAGTAAATGGGCATGCACTTATATAGCCTTTTTCTAGTCGCTTTGCAACCACTCAAAGAGCTTTACACTACAGACTGCGCTCATTCACCCGTTCACCCATACATTCATACTGGTGGCAGAGGCTACCCTAAACGGTGCCACCTGCCACCATTGGGAATTAATTCTCACACTGATGAATGCAGCATTGGGAGCAATTTGGGGTTCAGTATCTTGCTCAAGGATACTTCGACATGTAGGCTGCCATGGTCAGGGATCCAACCACCAACCTTCCGATCAGTGGGTGACCACTCTACCAACTGAGCCACAGCCGCCCCGTGAACTGTGAACTGTACACAACAAAACATGCTCTATTCATGGGCTTCAGTACATCCAAAACTCTGCAGCTAGGATCCTGATGAGAGTGAGGAAATATGAACATATCATCCCCATTCTTCACTCACTTCATTGGCTCCCTGTTTCCACCAGGATTAAATATAAGCTTTCCCTTCTAACTCATCAATGCCCCCTCAAAGAACTACTCACCCCACAAAACACAACACACTCCCTCCGCTCCACCCACTCAAACCGCCTCCACACACCAAGAACAAAACCCAGCACCATGGGAGACAGACAGGGCTTTCTGTGGAGCACCCTTCCTGACACCCTGAGGGCACCACAGTCCATAGACACTTTTAAAAAAGGACTAAAAACTTTCCTTTTTAGCAAAACCTTTGGTTCCTCCCGTCCAGATGGTTTTTAGCTTGTGTATGTATGTATGTACAGTATGTATGTATGTATGTATGTATGTATGTGGGTCAGTGACAAATAAGGGTTGGCAAAATGTCAAATCGTGTAACCACAAAAAATGCTGAATATTAAATACTTCATCCACCTGCATTGTATTTAAGTGGACTTATACATATTTGCATACATAATTACTTAATTTAAAAACCATCAAATTTTTTTTTTTTTTTTTAGTATTTCTACATTTACACATTTAGTCAATATTGAGCAGAACATATTCTAAATACAACCATTTTTTCCCAAAGTTTTGACAAATTACGTAAAATTTGTTATATACCATAGTGTTGCAATGTAAACGTGGATTGTATTTTTTCTCATTTTAGTTCACATTTGTTTTCCTGTATATAATCAGATTTTATGGGGACATTTTTTACTGGTTACACCAACTGACACTAGGTTAGATCACGTCATTGACCCATGTATGTATGTATGTATGTATGTATGTATACTTTTTCTTCTGTTTTTAGCTGTTGTATTATTTTTTTTTAATCCTTTCTTAATTAGACTGTTATTCTTTTAACCTGTAGCACTTTGAGATTTCCTTTAATGTAAAGTGCATTACAAATAAAATGTATTATTATTATTATTTCCTGTTCCATGTGGCAGGACAAATGGGGGGTTGGTTGGCAAGATGCTTTGGTATACAGTTATAATGCATCATAGGTATGTTTATAATGCATTATAGACATGGGCATAATATAAAGTGTTACCAGTGCTTTTAATCAAGTCTTATTTTTTCCTTCTTCCTTGACATCTTTCCTATTTTTGCTGTCAAAATCTAAGTATTTTTTAATACATATGTATTTTTGTTAATGGCAGATGATGGAATTAGGATTTCTCGACAGCATAGTTGTCACGAGAAATTAGCAAATTACTTTCATTATAAAGCTCAAAGATGTGGCTCCAGAGGAATTTTTCTTTCTGATTTTTGGCCAAAAATGTCTCTTTTCAAGGTTGCCGGCCCCTGGTCTAACCTCATCACAGACTGTCCAGTGCTGTGTGATCAGCGTAGCACTGAGCACACATGTTGTAATAGAGTGTAACTCATTGTAACTGAGTGACAGCAGGCACACAGCAAATCTAAAACTGGAAGCCTTTCTGTCTAAGTTATTTATCTATTTATTCATTTCTTTGTAGTGTTAGTTCTCTACAGGAAAGCAGCAAGAAGAGCAGCACTAAGAAAAGAAGACCTCAGGAGAGAAACAAAGCGGATTTGTTTTCTGTTAGAGGAAGAACACACCACGCTTCACTTTGTAAATTACAAACATCCCCAAAAGGTAAAACAGCCTGCTTAAAGAGAGGCACAGCACCTCTCTCCTGCTTTCTGTGTGTGTGTGTGAGTATATGTGTGTGTGTGTGTGTGTGTGCTAAGGTGACTGGCGTTCCTCAGGTCCTTATTTCACAGCTGTACCGTACAGCCAGTAAATGGTGCTCAGACAGTAAGTAAGGTCACACACATACACACACATGTACCATTTATTAAAAAAAAAAACAATAGCTCATTTATAACTCAACATTGACCATCGGAAACAACACTGGTCTCCTTGGTAGAAATTCTTGTTTACCATCCAATGAGCTCAACCTCCTCTATAAAGTCCTCTGGACTTTGTCACTCTTTGTAACATGTCACCTGCACTGCAAAAAAAACATGGTAAAAAAACGGCAGCTGTGGTTGCCAGAACTTTACTGTAATAAATACGGTGAACCATAATAAATACGGTGCAATTTTTTCTAATATTACCGTAAAATGATATTAGCACTGTTTATTTCACGTTTAAGATTGCCATTTTATTCCATATTTTCTGTAAAAAATAAAAAGTTTTTCAATCAAAAGAAACGCTGTTCTGCCATATAATTAACAAGAAAAGACTATAAATGCTGCATAAATGAAAGATTTTACCATTAAATATTACACTATATGTCTGTTAGAGATATGGTGTTTAGTACATTTAACAGTGAGAAAAAAATATTTTTCCAAAAAATAAATGCAAAAATTACAATGAGGCTTGTATATAAATTACAGTATATTTTTTGTTACAAACACGGTGCCAGTGTATTTTATAGTGGAGTAATGTAGATTTGTTTTTGTTATTAAACTGTAAAAAATACTGTTTTGGCTGATATATACATTTACAGTGTTTCATTGTTACTGAAACTGAATTAACCCATTTATCATTCACACTCATACGACTTTGTCGACTAATCTATTGGTTGATCTAATCGACAGATTTGTAAAACTGACTTTCTCCACAAAGAATAATGCTAGAGCACCACTTTAAATCTTGTATTTACCAAATATGTCCTCACAAGTTTCTTGGAAATAAGTTATTATGCATGAAAAAAATTAAGAATCTTAGTTGACTTATTTCCAAATGACCAATAAAATGAATTAAAAGGGGACCTATACAGCTCATTTAGGGTGAGGACGGTTTGGTGTAACACCTACTGCCGTGGATCTGGTTTGGCCCCAGATGGGAATGCTCCTCTCCTGGTCCACTCTACACTCACCATCACTACTGGCCAATGGTGGAGCTTCATCACCTGCTGCTGTCTCCTCCCACAACTCCTGCTCCTCTCTGTCTCTCTCTCAACCCTCTCTCTATCAAAGGAGGCAAATCTATGATTTGTGATTTTGGGCCATATAAATAAAACTGACTTGACTTAACTTGACTACTGCAGGACATCTGGACTAAACTGTGACAAGCAAGGCCTTCATCCATCAGCAACACACTCTATGTGTGTGTGTGTGTGTGTGTGTGTGTGTGTGTCTTTTGCAGGCGGCAATCTCCGTGCCTGAGCATGGAAGCCACCAGGAAGTGCATAAAGCCTGCAATTCACCGAAAATTCCAATAGGGGGTGCTAAGTTTGGCTGCAAAAGAAATCTGCCCATTCATTTCAGTGCTAAATTTGAAAACTTCTCACTTGATTTATTACCTCAGAAAAATTTTTCAGGGACAACATTATGGTCTCAATCGCTAGTAAAAAATCTTCTTCAAGACAATTTGATGTCAATAGTTCTAATAACGGCCCCATTTAGAAGAAAATAGAAGATAAAGAATCGTATGATTTGGGGCGTTTCTAGCTTTGATTGACAGGTCACTGACAAGGCGAGCCGTCACCAGGAGAGAAGCAGAGCGTATCCACGGCAATGTGTCAATAAAGTTATATATAACGTTATATAGATAGAAAAGAGGACGTTTAGCGGTTTGGTCTCATAACTTTGACCCTTTCACACTATATTTTCACTTAATGACAGTTTATTTGAAAGTTTTGTTCAGTAAAATGTCTTGTTCAGCGTTTGGTTGGACTAACAGACACTCCAAGGAGTCGCTGCTCAGTTTTCTGAGGTAAGAAAGATACATTTTGTTTTTGTTTTTTTGCTAGCCAAAACTAACATCCCAGTTAATGCTCCAGTTAATGCTAACATGAATTAGCAGCGGCTTCTCTCAGTCGGGTTGCCGGTGTAGAGATGCGTGTAGTCAGTGTCGTCAGATCCCTCGCGCTCCGCCACAGTCCAATTATGGTCTGCTCCGCGTATCGGAAACATGATGGCGACGCAAGATGGCGACGAGTGTAACGCTGAACTCGAGGCTTCCAACGGGCAGTCCACAAACCAATGGGTGACGTCACGGTGACTACGTCCATTATTTATATACAGTCTATGGTCTTTTGTCCTCTCATGTTCCTTCTCTGTGCACTTTCATACACACACTGATACTGAATTTGACCTTTGCTTTCTTGGTGTTTGAGGACAAGGAAGGAAAAAAGAGGACAAGAGGGATTAAAGGAAGGAAGGAAGGAAGGAAGGAAGGAACAACAAGGGAACACAGAGAATTTTCTGTGTTTCCTTTTGACTAAGGGGGCATTCACACCTGAGCCGTTTGGTCTGATTGAAAACTCTGGAGTGTTTAGTCAGATAGTCAGTTTTCGCTGGTGTGAATGCTCAACCAAACCCTGGTATGAACCAAAGAACTGAACTCTGGTCCGCTAAAAATGGGGGTCAGTCCGCTTCAAAGTGCACCAGAGTTCGGTTCACTGCAGGTGAGAAAGCAGTCCAAACCAAAGGAAGGAAGCAAACCAAACCAAAACACAACACATTCTGAGTTGAATTTGGGCGAAAATTTGAGATTCAACACCAGGCTCCGTAGTAGCAGGCTTGAAAAATGTCTTGTGGACAGACATGGTCTAATGATGGAGTAAAGGCTATATCGAAACATGGTCAGACAATCACATAACACAGGTGCTTGTGGCTACAAACACTGGCCCTCATTTATCAAACGAGCGCAGAAACCAACTCAGATCTGAGGGTATATTCCGTCTTACTACAGGGTTCACGTGGGATTTATCAAACGATCGTATCTCTCCAATCACAGCGTGAGAATGATCGGCTGTTGATAAATGTGGCGGCTCGAAACAATCGTAATTTAAATACCACGCCCTAATATATATAATATATATATAATATATACCTGATTCAGATGGCTCGCCACCGAAGGACGCAATACGGCCAAAAAGAGGATTTCCCCCCCATAGACATATTACAGAAATACACAGCGATGGAGGTTTATGAAATAAAAGTAATTATAGTTATAAACTCAAACAAGTTTGGTTTTCACATCTTTTTGGTTGAAGGAGGTAAACAATGTTTTAAAGTAAGTTTTAATTCCAAAAGAAGAGGAATTTCTCAGAGTCAGAAAGTGAAACGCTGACATCCAACAGCGTATACAATATTTGGTCGCTTGATAAAGCAGAGTGGAGCGAACCAAAGCAAATGCACAATGCAACAATGTTATAACTTCACCAGTGATCTCACTGGGTCCACTGGTCTGTATAAAAAGTGAAAAGGAAGGAAATCAGTGGTGCTGTCAGCAGAGTAGCAGTGGAGCATTAAACTCCTGGTGAGGTTGGAATATTTCATTTACACATTGTGATATATAAAGCCTAATAGCATATATAATATGCAAATATTGCTATTATTATGATGGAGATATATTATTCACCTCTTTACATTTAGTAATAATTCTGTCCCAGTCAGAGGAGCGTGTGGCTGATTGGAAATGTTTCTATTGGGTCAGAACTAATATAATAATAAATAACATTAACATTAATAATAATAATAATAATAATAATAATAACAACGGTAAATAGTAAAAGACAACAACATTTAATATCCTCAGCTAGTATTCTGGTTAAAGAATTTCATGGTCGCAGGTTGTATTTATTTTTATCAGGTTTTTGGTTTTTAGTGCCTTTACATCCTTTGGTTTGACACAATTAAAAACAAAACACCACAGAGTTTTATCAGCTCCAGGCATCGATACAATAGTCTAAGATTAATTCTCAGACTCAAACGTGTCGACTTCATGCTGACTCAAACCTGCGTACACGAGCTGAGAGCAGACTGAGATCTGATCGTACCCTCCGCTCACGTCCACATTGATAAATACCGAGGCTTGTAGAAATGATCGTACGCCCACTTTACGCTCACTTTCTGTCGTACACTCGTTTGATAAATGAGGGCCATTAACAGCAAAGTGTGGGTGACAGAATGGTGGCCAAAACTGGAAGGCTTGATTTGCTTGATTTCCATGACTTGCTTTGAAAAAGTGGTAGCTCTTTCACTCACATATTCTGTCCAATAGACGAAAGGCATTATTTTACAATATTTGGTGGCTTGATAAAGCACAGTGGAGCGAACCAAAGCAAATGCACAATGCAACAATGTTACAACTTCACCAGTGATCTCACTGGGTCCACTGGTCTGTATGTGTGAAAGTGACCTGAATATTTAACTTCATGCACTATATATTGTACTTTATTATATAAATGGTCAGTTTACTAGTCATGAGGAGTATAGATAGCACAGCCTGTGACAAAGAGTTGTATTTCTTCTTCTGTAGCTCTGATGTCATCTCAGTTTGGATTTAGATAGAAATATAAAACAGAAACATGTCTACTCACCAGGTAGGAAGGGTCTATGAAAGATGCCAAAAAAAAGTTGTGAATTATGGTGTTCTTTTGGTACCTAAACTGTGTAGAGTTACCATGGTTACATGTGTCCTTCTTGTTTTGCTTTTTGTAGAAAAATGTTTTGTCATCACTTCTTGTCTGATTGCCAGTGAATTTGCAAGAAAATTTTAGAGAGTTTTAGAATGGGGATTTTCCTTCTGTATTGGCACATATCACTCAGATAAAAAGTCTGCAGTATCCGGCTCAACTCAGGATTTAGTCCTTAATTCAGTATCTTCCAGGATCATCAGAAAACATTAATAATGGAGACAGAATGTTGCCTCCTGATTTTAATGCCAGTTGGTCAAAAAGCTAAATCACCATCTGAACAACAGATGTTTTTGGGTTGTGGAAGACACTGTTTTATTCTGCTGATCTGAGCAGGTAGTTGAATACATTTTTGCTTTAAAACAATGTCCCATCTGCTATTGCTGCTCTTAACAAGCAATGATGTCAGGACGTCATGCTTCTTATAATACTCCATTAACACCAAGCCATAATTGGGAACTGTACTGTGTGCACTATTGCACTTGTTTGTATGTTGTACTTGTATTTTTTCTTATATTACTGTCTGTAAACCAAATGCCCCTCGGGGACCAAGGTTATTATAGTTAACAAAAACTGACAAAATAACAAAAACTAGAATTGAAAAACATTTTCATTTACTGAAATAAAAATAAAAAAGTTTTTAAAAAAACGATAACTAACTGAAACTGTATTGTGTGTTTACACAACTAACTAAAACTAACTAAAATTATAGTGAAAATGTCCTTAGTTTTTGTCATTGTCAACTTTTTTCATACATAAACCTTTTTGGTTGATATGAAATCTATTTAATCTATCTAGTTTTATGACTTAATAAACTTATTGGGGCTGAGATGGATCAGACAAAGGAAATAAAGGAATCAAACACTAAAACTAATAAAAACTAAACTAAAACTAAGCATTTTCCAAAAAATAAAAACTAATTAAAACTAGCAAACCCACTGTAAAAACAAATTAAAACTAACTGAATTTGAAAATGAAAATTCACAACAAAATTAAAAATAAAACTAATGAAAAAAACAAAACTATTATAACCTTGTCAGGGACATTAAAGTTTTACCTTACCTTAACAGTACCATCTGTATTGCCCCTCTTTTAATATCATGAAGTAATTTTGCATTGATGAATCAAAGATCTTGTTTTTAACTATTGCTTTTTTATTTTTATATTATATATTTTTCATTGTGAAAGATCACCAACAAATATTTTTCATCATCATTTCCATTTGACAAAACCCAGCTGCTCTCTGTATGCCCAACGGGCACAACTAAGGTACACAAGAGAGGGAGCCTTGCTTGCTTCAATAAATAATAGATCAAATTATGGTGCATTCAGCGTGTCCTACATGTGTGAATTGACATGGACTGAATGATTCAGTGCTATGTGTTGCAATAAGGATGGAGTTGGCCCGGACCCCGTACAGCTTCTGCTTCAGATCGTTTTTAAAAAAACGATAACTAACTGAAACTGTATTGTGTGTTTACACAACTAACTAAAACTAACTAAAATTATAGTGAAAATGTCCTTAGTTTTTGTCATTGTCAACTTTTTTCATACATAAACCTTTTTGGTTGATATGAAATCTATTTAATCTATCTAGTTTTATGACTTAATAAACTTATTGGGGCTGAGATGGATCAGACAAAGGAAATAAAGGAATCAAACACTAAAACTAATAAAAACTAAACTAAAACTAAGCATTTTCCAAAAAATAAAAACTAATTAAAACTAGCAAACCCACTGTAAAAACAAATTAAAACTAACTGAATTTGAAAATGAAAATTCACAACAAAATTAAAAATAAAACTAATGAAAAAAACAAAACTATTATAACCTTGTCAGGGACATTAAAGTTTTACCTTACCTTAACAGTACCATCTGTATTGCCCCTCTTTTAATATCATGAAGTAATTTTGCATTGATGAATCAAAGATCTTGTTTTTAACTATTGCTTTTTTATTTTTATATTATATATTTTTCATTGTGAAAGATCACCAACAAATATTTTTCATCATCATTTCCATTTGACAAAACCCAGCTGCTCTCTGTATGCCCAACGGGCACAACTAAGGTACACAAGAGAGGGAGCCTTGCTTGCTTCAATAAATAATAGATCAAATTATGGTGCATTCAGCGTGTCCTACATGTGTGAATTGACATGGACTGAATGATTCAGTGCTATGTGTTGCAATAAGGATGGAGTTGGCCCGGACCCCGTACAGCTTCTGCTTCAGATCTGCCACCTACTTCATCTCAGCTTTAGTGACTCTTAAAAGCTGAATAAAATCACTGCCACCATGTTAACAGTGAACAAGAGTGGCTTTTTGTATGTGATTGCTTCATAAAAAGCCAATACAGACGAGGTGATACATCAGTCTAACGAGTATGTGCATAAGGAGGGACAGAGTGAAATAAAGAAGGGAGTGGGTGGATGAGAGTGAGATGTGAAATAAAAAATAGATTCATGAGAACTCCAAGGTGTGAGAAGAGCTGGGAGGAGGATGTGACAACAGATTCCTCATTATTCTGTGCTGAGGTCAGTGTCGCTCAGAGAACCATTAGTCACTATTTCTGTTTGTATATGCAAAGCACTTCAGAAAAAACATCAGAACATTCAGACCAGGGATTGGCAACTGGAGGCCCGGGGGCCGCATAGGGCCCGCACCCTCACTTGAAGTGGCTCTCAGTACAACTACATGCATTTGAGCATGAAATCTTAAAAGTGCATTGTAAAAATGCACAAAATTACTTCTTGTAATTAATGTTGGTCTGCTGTTCTTGCGCTGAAAAAAATAAATCACAGTAAGTGGTTATTTTTTATTTGCTTCAAACCTTTTGTATTACTGTTATACATGCATTTGAGCATGAAATATGTGGCCCTGTGGTAGTGTTGATGAAAAACTGTGGCCCCCTCCAGCATTTAAGTTGCCCATCCCTGATTTAGATCCATAAGTCAGGCTGACTTCATTTTATTGCTGTAATGTGTAAAGAGCCCCGGCTGCTAGCAGAGACCTTGCTGCTGTGGCCTCCCAGCTCTCATAATTAAAACACTTCTCATTTCCTAATTTTTACCATATTTGTATTTTTGCAAATTAAAAATCTGTCTTCAAGGTCTGCGTAACGAAATTCAAAAAGCAGTATGTGAAGGGTGGGGGGTGGCGGCTGTTGAATTCATTTGAGTCACTTGAATGAAGCAAAACTGGCAGATTTTGCTGGGAAAAGAGGTCTTCAATTATGCATGACTGTAACTGAGTCTGTGATGCGAGACGAACCTGTCCTTTTGGTTGCATTAGCCGAGGTCTCACAGGACGAGCTCACCAGCCATTAGCAGTCAGTGGATGTGCAGGGCTATCAACTGGCTGCACAGCAGCACGGGCCTGACGACAGGGTGAGGCTATTTGCAGGCTTTTCAAGAGCATGACACATGAACACATGTGACAGTGATGCTGTGTTTGATTGCAATAGTACAGAAATAAGCCACTTAAGAAGCGCACAGTGGCTGTAAAAACTACTGACCTCCTCTGACTCTTCAGCACATGTTGGTACAGTCTCTGTCCAGAATACATTTATTTTGATATTTACATGGTTTAAAATGCAAAGTAACTTTTTATTTTCTATTGGCATCATTGAATTTTCTGTTCATTTGACTGTTATTCATGGACACAATAAATCCTTTATGAGTTGTTACAAATTTTTATTCCAAATACTTATATTGACTTCATTATTTATATAAATCATATAATATTTAGGGCAAGGGTCAGCAACCTTTACTAACAAAAGAGCCATTGTTGGCCAAATAAGAGAAAAATCGTCATAATTGAGCCGCAAACCTTATTATGAATGAAGATAAATTAGCCTACTAGGTCTAAATTAGTCTACATACATGATTAATTGATCAAAAGGAGCATTTATTAATACGATTTGGGAGTTTGGAAACTAACTGGAAAGTTAGTCTAGCTAGGGAAACTCAAAACTAGACTTGAAATTGGCAAAATGTAGAGGTTAAGGCTTTTTAAGATTTTTCGTAAGCTATGATGCACATTTTAGTTGATTAATTTGTTTAAAAATGATGCTTTATTGTCGTATATAAGCTTCACACTTTTACAATTGAAGCATACTAATTGCTTTGGGCCTGCACCAATGATGAATGGAAATGGTAATGGTAAATATATATCATTATTTTACAGTAACATGGAGCCACTGCAGATGGCCTGGAGAGCCACATGTGGCTCTGGAGCCGCAGGTTGCCGACCCCTGATTTAGGGCAACAGTCACTCAGTCTGTAGGCTTTAAGATTAAGATTCCCTTATTAGTCCTACAATTTATCCCATACTTTTTACACACCAGTAAACACACCATCCTGTCAGTCTTGGGATTCGAACAGGCAACCCTCCAGCTACAAGCCTGATTTCTAGCCACGGACTGCTACTAAAGTAAGGCCACCCTAACTGCTTGGAGTACTGTCTACGTGGCAGCCCTCTCACTGTGACATCACCCTACAACAACATGGTGGAGGGGTTTGTGTGTCCCAGTGGGCCTGGGAGCTGTGTTGTCGGGGACTCTCATCCAAGGCCTGTCCCCCCAAGGCAAAGTGGTCCCATGGGACTGACACTGTATGAAACTGTAGACACTTCAAGCTACTTCAATTTAAGGCGTTGCTGCATCCCAAGACCAGACTGGTCTCTCCTCAGAAATGTCAATAAATGGCTTTAGTACGAGCAGCAAAATATGACTCATATTTACATTTTAGACTGTTCTCTGCATCGTCTTGTGGACATCGGAGTAATGATGCAGCGTTACGTTTTTTACTTAACTTCCGTGGCTCACGTCACTCTCATCACTTCCGGCATTTACATGCATTTATTTACTGTTTAAACTCACTTTTAGTACTTGCAACTGAGAAGTTACTTGATGTCACACAAAGAATGGAGTTTTCTCAAGAAGCAACCCACTCCTATAGATTTGTTCTTAAATATTATACAAGAAAAGACAGGTACTAAGGTTGTTTCATGAACTTACAAATGTTTAAATTTGTTGATGTCGGGGAGCACTCTTGATATAAAAGGGAAATGGGAGTTAGAAATGAATGTTGTTATTGAAGATACATGCTGGGAAGATGTATGTGAAGAGAGACATAAAATAACCAGTAGACCAAAGTGGAAAGAATTCAATTGGAAACTAAAAGTGAGATTTTTTAGAACTCCCTCCATAACCTCCAGATTTGACAGCAGTAAAACAAATGTGTGCTGGAAGGATAGTCACCTGA
This sequence comes from Centropristis striata, assembly GCF_030273125.1. Lineage (NCBI taxonomy): Eukaryota > Metazoa > Chordata > Actinopteri > Perciformes > Serranidae > Centropristis > Centropristis striata. The sequence continues at coordinate 20,026,836 of NC_081518.1, forward strand.
TAGGAGACCACACACACATACTGTCCAAAGTTTAAAAAACTATTGGGAAGGGATTCAGAAAGAATTATTTTCTAAATTAAACATTGATTTACCTCTGACCCCACACTTTTATATCATAGGAGCACTCCCTGAGGGAAGATGGAAAAAAGAAAGCTGTATCTATTACATGTCCTATTATTAATAGCTAGGAAGATGATAACTGTCTTGTGGTTGAAACCACTCCCTCCTACTATATCCCAGTGGCAGGAGAGAGTGAAAAAAGGTTTATGTGATGGAGAAGATAATGGCTCACCTTCATCTTAAGATGGACATTTTCACAACAAGATGGGACCCTGTGAGCAAATACTTCAATCTACCAATGTGAAACATTGTCAAACTCTGCTACCTCACAACTGTCTAAATGTATTTGTGATTTAGAAGAATGTCAGAAACAGACCAGTGAGCCTGAGTTGTTTGCCAAACTGATTTGTTTGACTGTTCAGTCTATACATTTCATGAATAACTTTGTAGTTGTTTTTTTTGTAAAAGTCTGATGTAAACTAAAATATGTGTAAATACATATGAACACCAATAAACACTTGGTTAAGAAAACCTCACTTTTAGACGTTTTTACCCTAAACATAGGTCAGTGGTTTTGAAGCTTAAATTCACAGAAACTGCAGCCTTTTTTACAACCGCAAACCTGTATGTATAATGATGTGTGTGCTGCTCATTTTGCAAAATGCTCATTTGTCTTGTTATGGCTGGTAGTGACAAACAGTCTACTCTGTTGTTTAGGTTGGAGATCTTGTTGCCCAAGACTGATGTGTGTTACTGGTGCAGTATGAGTGCATGTTGACTTTTCATCTGTGTCACTTCTGCGTGCCAGCAGGGCCAGACTATAATTTTCTGACCTGAGAGTGATTCACAGATAGAATTTGGCAGATGAGTAGCAGTAGCACCGTCCCCACAGAACTCAGAGGAAGTGTCAATGTTCTGCAGGTATCTTGTTTATTGAGCTCAGTTTATCAAGCACCTGTGGCATAGTCAAGTCTTTATGTAAAAATATCATGAATTTTATCTTATTAAACGATTAACTTAACTTTATAGTCATTATCTATGATTTTTTTATAAGGAGAAACCTGAATAATGTATAAAAAAATTGATGTTTTTGTAATTGAATGCTATAAAATGTATCATAATGTACCTTGATGATGGTGATTAAAGCCTTGTGATACAACAGTAAATATGTAAAGCAATGATTAATAATGTCCAGATGCAAATTCCAACACATTTATTCAGTATTTATTGCCCATGCTGTTTCTGATCAGATTTCCTAAAAAAAAAAAACAGACTTTATGATAAATATTTGTGTCATTATGGATGTATCATTCACATCAATTAATCAAGACTTACAATTACTTGTTTTGTAAAATATATTCTGTTGCACAAGAAAATATGTAAGCAGTGATTATTGACTGCAGAATGTAAAGCAAGACTGTAACTTGAGTTTGTAGTTTATAAGTGCAGTTTGATTGGTGGAAGAGCCAGTCCATGGTGTAGATTACGGCTCCCTGCAGGAGCTGCTGCTGGGAGTTCTTCACTCTTCTCTTCTCTACTTGTTCTTGCTGAGTGTTCTTTGCTTCTCTGCATGCTCTACTATCTTCTCCTCCACGTAGAGGCCTTTGCGGCGGCGGACATCATTCATGTATTTGAGGGCCTGGTTTGCAGAGTCGGCTTTCTCCCCGAAGTGTAGGTATTCTTCCTCTGTGGTGGGAACCCAGTACGGGTCACTGCTGATCACCTAGGGCACACGGAGCACAGAGATGGAAAAATGTGACGTTAAGTGATAGTATAAGACAACATTCCATATACGTGTATGTCACAAAAATATCTGTGGGAGTGGCTTTTCCCAGAAGTTGTTAGACTTTGTTTAGTCCTAAACCTTTTATTACTGCTATTTTTAATCCTTGTGCATATACACTACAGGCCAAAAGTTAGGAAGCAAGATCAAATTTGTACAAAAAAAGATCATAGTGTCATTGCTATACTTTGCAACAAAATAAAGGTGATTATTATATAAAGAGTCACTTATTAGAACACATTTTACTATAATTATCAGGTCTTTGGGTTTTTATTGCTTAGACTTTGTGTTTCCTTCTTTCCTTAATGTATAAATCTGGACTCTTGTTTCTTTACTCAGCTGCTTCGGTTTGAGCCATTTCTGTGGTAGTTTGTCAGAGATATGAACACAGTTGAGATTTATTGGGATTATGTATCCAAACTCTCAAAAGCCAAAGAGCTAAAGTGAATAATGCAAACTGTGACTCTCTTGTCAAAACTAAGCCTTTCTTTTCTTTTGGTAACATTTATTCAGCAATGGTCTGCTAACATCAATGTATACCTAAAAGTCAATTGAGGAAAAGGGTTCACATCCAAAACTCCAAAGAATCCAGACTGGTTTTTGAGAAAGCGATTGTGAACAGAACATGTAAATTGCTTCCAAACTTTTGGCCTGTAGTGTATGTTTAAGTAAGGCTGCCAGCAAATTAACACAATAATTTAAACGCACACGTTGTCTGAAATATAAAATAATCCACCTTCAAAAACAGTAGGTAAAGCTAGTCAGTGGGAGTGTCTGGATTTTACATGTTATTATAAATGAGCTCTCAAAGTGAGGATCGTTCATGCTAATTAATTTTGAAAAAGCAATGGCCAATGGGGAAACTCCCAACCAAGGTTATAATAGTTTTGGATTTTTCATTAGTTTTTAGAGTGTGTTTGCTAGTTTTAATTAGTTTTTAATTTTTGGAAAATGCTTAGTTTTAGTTTAGTTTTTATTATTTTTAGTTTGTTTGTAATATTATGATGTATTTGTTGGGTGCCAGATTAAAAAAAGGTCACAATAAATGTTTCCTTTATTTCCTTTGTCTGATCCATCTCAGCCCCAATAAGTTTATTAAGTCATAAAACCAGATAGATGAAATAGATTTCATATCAACCAAAAAGGTTTACGTATGAAAAAACCACAAACCACAAAATACAGTTTCAGCTAGTTATCGATTTTTTTTTAAACTCTCGTTTTTATTTTTATTTCAATTAACGAAAATGTTTTTTCAACTCTAATTTTCGTTATTTCATTAGTTTTCGTTAACTATAATAACCTTGCACCCAACTGATCCATTGTATAACTTCATCACTTACTCAGTAAGTAACAGACAGACTTTATGTTCCCCTGATTATCCCACAAGCACCACTATGAGGTTGGCTTTTATTTAAACGTCTTGTCAATTACTGGATGGATTGCCATGATTTTGATGATCATATGACCTTTTATCCAGAGCCATTAGATGGACAACATTTCCACTTCCAAATATCTACATCCACTTGATAGATTGGTACTAAAGTTAAAAAATGCTCCTGACTTTGGTGATCCTCTGAGTTTTTCTGTAGTGGCCACCATGAGTCCCCATCTATGGTTTTAAGTAATGTCTCGACAACAAGTAGGCCCCGTTTACACCAGGACGCTTGCAGATAAAAAAGACAAAATATTTAATGGGAAGAGCCTTTCGTTTAGACGGTGACGGCATTTTCAAAATCTGAAACCAGCCTCCAGAGTGTAAAACTGTAATCCGCTCTGCCGTAGCGTGTCCTTCTACACTGCCAAGACGCAAAACTCTGCTCACGTCACGTACGCGTTTACGTCACATACATGCTCCAGTACAGGGAAATAAACAAACATGTCGGATTATTTCCATGCGTGCTCTGGCAGCTCTAATAAACTTACAGGAGTACAGGATATGTACAGATAGTATTAGTGAACAGAGAAGGATCTGTAATTACCTCGATCACATTTTGGATGCACCAATTGGTGGGAGGAGCCAGACGGCTTTGGACGAGACCTGGGAGATCTAGTGGATGGTGGAGAACTTTGTGGAAGGAGTAGCTGATGAAAATGCGTGGCGTGAAAACTTCCACATGCCCAAAGATGCTCTTATCGCTTTAAGTGATGCCGCCTGACATGCATACCCAATCACATTCACACACTTTTGCATCACCGTATGCAGCAGATTTCCTCCTGAAAACGCTTGTCTAAACGCGGAATAAAAAGTGAAGACAGGACGCCACTTTTGCGTCTTCTGTTCAGACCGTCATCATGAAAACGTAGCCTAAATCGCTAGAATTAGGATGTTGCAGAGATGCTAATTGGTTTTGTTGATACTTTCAAGCCACCTGCACCTGCCTATCTGTCTAACCCTAACCCTGGAAGCTGTGCCTGTTTGCAAAAAAGCTTTTTCATGCTTACCTCTGCAACAAAGCCCTGAACTTTTGAATAAAAAGTGAAGACACTTTTGTGTCTTCTGTTCAGACCGTCATCATGTAAACATAGCCTTAGATGCTAAAGATCATGACTCCTTCTGTCACTAAACTGGATCAACTGAACAAAGTACGGATTTCACAAAACACATTATGCACACACAGCTTGGCACTTGGTCCCAAAGGACATCAACAGAGTATTGGTGTGTGTGTGTGTGTGTGTGTGTGTGTGTGTGCATGGGTGAAGTCCAGACAAACACTCAATGTTGCAAACCGATGCATGACACACACGCACACACAGAAACAAAAACTAACAACAATTACAGTTGCAGCACCTGGCTCTGGTTACACTGGGACAGATGGCAGGGAGCAAGCCCCAACAACAGGCAGATCACAGGAGACAACTCACACCAACCACACACACACGTGAGCAGCATATGCTGGGGAACAATGGGATCCATGGAGGGGGGGGGGGGGGGGGGATCTTTCAACGGTCGAGTGCTTGACAGACTGGCTGACTGAATTAATATTGGTCCATGGCCAGCACCATCAAGGGATTTTTGCTGCTAAAATAGTGTGGACGAGTAAGAAAAGTATGCAACGGTCAGTTTCAAAAAGAAGCTTGGAGCATGCATTAACTCAAGTTATTAGGGGCAGGTTCTGAATCAATTCATAGATTGAAAAACATTTTTTTAAATCTGTGCCAAGGAGGTTAGCTTTTAGCTTTTGATTTGTTTGTGTGTCAAGAAAATTACAGAAAAACTAATGGGTCAGTTTTCATGAGACTTGGTGGAAGCACCAAGGAAGAACCAAGGTTAAAATCGTTTAGGATTTTTCAGTAGTTTTTGTTTTAATTTCGTTGTGATTGTTTGTTTTCAAATTCAGTTAGTTTTAATTTGTTTTGAGAGTGAGTTTGCTAGTTTTAATTTTTTTGGAAATGCTTAGTTTTAGTTTAGTTTTTATTAGTTTTACTGTTAGTTTTAGTTTTTTGTAATGGGGTATTTGTTGGGTGCGAGATTCAATAAGGTCACAATAAATGTTGCCGTTATTTCCTTTTATTATCCTCAGCCCCAATAAGTTTATTAAGTCATTAAACCAGATAGATGAAATAGATTTCATATCAACCAAAAAGGTTTACGTATGAAAAAAGATGACAAAAACAGAGGACATTTTCACTATAATTTTAGTTAGTTTTGTAACCACAAAATACAGGTTCGTTTTTATTTTTATTTCAGTTAAAGAAAATGTTTTTTCAATTCTAGTTTTCGTTATTTCGTTAGTTTTCGTTAACTATAATAACCTTGGGAATAAGCCCCTACATATTGGAGCAGATCTGACTCATGAGATGGATACAGAAATTATTTTTTCACTTTTGTTAAGATCTCGACATAGGCCATTAAGCCTTGGTGGAGGTTTGTGCTTTCTCAGATAGAGTTCAGATATTATGTTCCTAGAAATGAACAGGAATTAACCCTACTGACCTGGATAAACTGCTGTTTTGACTTATCCTGCAACGTACAGGCCTGTTTCTTTCCTTTTTAAGGGGAGTGTCCCAGTGGCAAGACACTGACTGGTTTTTAAAACAAATCTACAGCTGTATGATGATTTAAAAAATGTTTAACAGACGAGCCTGACTGATACAGAAGTTTTATATTTTTTTTTATATAACACATAACTTCAGCTAAAATGTACACTGATACGGATATGTCTATATGCAGGAGGCTGGATTCAGGCCAAAATATAAGCCATGAGGATTTATGAGAAGGCCTCCAAAATCCAGTGATAATTAGTACACACAAGCATTTCTACATGCACATAGACACTCAGTAGTTGTACTGTCAGACAGATGCTTTGGCTGATCAATACAAGACTTATTCACACCACTCTCCAGTCTGGGTCTGAACAAAAGCTCCATTCGAATGGAAATCTAATGTAAACGTCCCCACAGGAGCCACTAACCCTCCAGTTACACAACAATACAACGCTCAAAATCTGCTTTCTCTGCCTCTTTGCTCATTCATATGTTAATCCAATATCCTGGCCATATCAAATCGCTGTCAGGAAGAATGTTGACATCAGCACTAAGCAGCAGGCGAGTCCTGTAGCTGAGAGGGCTGGGTGACCGTGGGGGGTTCAGGGCCAACTCTTTGTGAGGAAGCTTCTGCACGTAAATGAAATCAGACAGACAACTTTTAATGAGGCAAAAACAAAGGATGGAAAACAATGTGCTGGCTTGGGTGGGGGTCTGTGTGTGTGTGTGTGTGTGTGTGTGTGTGTGTGTGTGTGCGTGCGTGTGTGTGTGTGTGTATGTACTGAAATGAAATGCAAGGTGCTGCAAGATGGCAGGGGGAAAATGATGACAGGGTCATGGTACACATGCAAAGGGCCTATAGGTGCTCTACAGGCTCTATAGGGCTGTTTCCACTATCGGGCAATACCCGGAATGAGGCGGGTCTCACTCGCCGAAGCGCCCCTAATTTGAATACGAGCAGTCTGGAGCGGACTTTTGTCTGAACTTTTTCATCCCTGTAGAAGAGCAGGGTCTTTTTTCTTACCTGAAAACAGCCTGGTTACTGATTGGATAGATCGCTAAGCAGGATGTGAAGTAGTACTCTACACGACAACAACACACGCCATTTGTAAAAGCCGGCAAAGCAGTGTTCCCAACTTAGCCACTTTGGTGTAAACTTAGGGACTTTTCAGACCCCCTTAGCAACTATTTTTCAAGAAAGCGACTGGAGACAAATCCAGCGACTCCTTTTTACTCTTCTTAAGGAGCCGCTAACAAGCCGGAGGCCGGCTTGATAAGAAGAGCTACAGTTAGCTCTGTATCAGTACACTGTGTATGTGCTGCTGCTGCAGGAGGTGTTCACTTAGTGATCTCTGTTTGTTAACAACAAGCACCAGACACTCTGTGCACAGTTAGCGATGCCGTTAATTCACAATCACTATGTTTATGATCAGCGGAGACTGCTTTCAGCTGCTGACGTTGTGCACAGTTAGCAACGGTGAAAACCATACGTCACCTCCAGAGTCTCTAAATCCCTCTGGGGGCTAACTTGTAGTGGAGACACGCAGAGTGAGCGGACTTTTGAGAGGGTGTGGCCTGAGACTTCCTGGTGGACACTTTTCCTCCTAGTCAAAACACGGCTATTCACACCAAATCAGGCGTTGCAGCGAAAACGCCAGTTTTCCCATTCATTTGCATTACGATGAACAACATGACTTCACACCAATGGACTACTCCCACACATTCGCACAACCCTGCAGTGATCACTGCAAAGCCCCTTTCAGACTGTGTTTCAACAAAGTGCTGCTAAAGTGCCGTAACAAGCTCTTCCATCATCTTGCCTTAGGACATTCAGGCTACGTTTAAATGATGATGGTCTGAACAGAAGACGCAAAAGTGCCGTTGCGTCTTCACTTTTTATTCGGTGTTTAGACGATCGGGAGGAAATCTGCTGCATAAGGTGACGCAAAAGTGTGTGGAATTTATTGGGTATGCATGCCAGGCGGCATCACTTAAAGCGTCTTTGGGCATTTGGAAGTTTTCACACCACACATTTTCATCAGCTACTCCTTCCACAAAGTTCTCCACCATCCACTAGATCTCCCAGGTCTCGTCCAATGCCGTCTGGCTCACCTCCCACCAATTGGTGCATCCTAAATGTGATAGAGGTAATTCCAGATCCTTCTCTGTTCACTAATACTATCTGTACATATCCTGTACATTTGGTGGAAAGACTCCTGTAAGTTTATTAGAGCTGCCAGAGCAGCTTGAAGGTCCCACGCATGGAAATAATCCCACATGTTTGTTTATTTCCCTGTACTGGAGCATGTATGTGGCGTAAACGCGTACGTGACGTGAGCAGATCTGAGCAGAGTTTTGTGTCTTAGCAGTGTAGACGGACACGCTACGGTGGAGCGGATTACAGTTTTACACTCTGGAGGGTGGTTTCAGATTTTTGCCTTTTTAAGCCCCCAAAACGGCGTCACCAAAAGGCACTTCTGATAAAATATTTTGTCGTTTTTACCGGCAAGCGTCCTCGTGTAAACAGGGCCTTGGGTTGATTCTACAACGGCGTAATATTGGCGTCCATTCACACTGCAATCCCACATTGTAGAATAAAGTGGGAGGAGACAGTAGTGGCATGTACCAGAGCATCGGAAGGAAGTTTACAATAGGCAATGGCAGTTGCAAGTGCACTTGCTACCTGTCTTGCTTTTTCTCTTTGTAGAGACTCTACAGACTCAAACAAAGTTTTTCTACATTTTGCTGAAGATGATTGGATTGCTGTTGGCGGGCTGAGGCCTGAATATCTCTGCTTGAAATGGCAGTCTGAAAGGGGCTAGAGAGGAGCTGGAGCACTGGAAGAGAACAGAAGAACCCAAGACGGCCAGCTGTGCCAACCCTGAAACCCTGTTGCTTTAAAGCGACAGTGTTAACTACTGCACCACCTTGCTGTCCCTCAGTCAGTGAATTTACACTAATAATATAATGCTCAGAGTAAATATTTAAAGCTTTGCCTTTTTCTGCTTTTGGTGCAAATACTTTTGGTCATGAGCCTTAATCGATTTACCTTACTCACATTAAGACTGATATTGGAATAGGTGCAACTCAGAGCTGAATTAATGCTGATCTTTGCATGTGAACAGCCGCTTGGGTATTTTCAGTGCTCTGATACATGAGACACAAACTTAACTCACACAGTGAGATATAGTCCTCATCAAATCAACTCTGCTTCTACCTGTGTACCAAATAAAAAATCTACTGATCTTGGCTTGATTGTGCAACCTTATATTTAGAATTATAATTAGGGCCGGGACTCGATTAAAATTTTTTATCTAATTAATTAGAGGCTTTGTAATTAATTAATCAAAATTAATCGCATTTTAATCGCATATAAATATTTGACCTGAGAACAGTGAGAAGTAATTTTTTTTCACACGGATTTTTAGTATACCATTGAATAATGACTGAATACATAAGCTTAGGCAACAAAAATATTGTTCATTTTTTTTTCAAGTCCAACAGACCAGTGCAATTTTGGCCATTAAGTGTAGCAATAGCTTTATGACAGGGGTCTCAAACTCAAATTACCTGGGGCCAGCTGGAGACAGTATCAAAATGACCAAAAAAAGACGCAAAATGACTAAAAAAAAGACAAAATTTCAGAAAAAAAACCTAAATTATTTTAAAAAGAAACAAAATAACCAAAAAAAGACAGAATTACCAAAAAAGACACAAAATTATTTAAAAAAGACACAAAATGACATATATATATAGATATATATTCAGAAATATAGTACAATTCAGGTAGCGTATAGGTAGGTTAACCTTCTGTAAACTATAATACTTTGTTTTTTTAAGTAAAACACAATACTTTCAAGTACATTCAGAACATTGGAAACCATGACTATTATTATTACTTATCGATGCTTCCATCCGTTGGTTTTTTGTAACAAAATGTCCCATCATCCATGGGGCCAACCAAAGCGATCTCATCAGCTTCTTCCTTCATGTTCACTGTGGTTTGTTGTTGTCTGAACTTATGAACGCTAGTTGGTGCTCCAGTATAATCGGTCCGCCTGAAACTCATCCAGTGAGAAACGTTCCGCGTTGCAAAAATAAGTGTGATTAAAATGCATCAATTTTTTAACGCATTCATTTTTGTGAAATTAATTAATCTTTATTAACGCGTTAAAGTACCGGCCCTACTTATAATATGCCACTTTTACTTCCAAAAAAATAATAACTATTGTTAGTTATTATTTTTATCCTCATATAATGTCAGTATTTACTGATGTAGTATTGTTATGATGTTATTTTTCATTTTGTTGTATACTCTACACAGTGGTGAGCACTTGCGCCTCACAGGCAGAGGGTTGCAGTCCTGATGATCATTTGCATCTCTTTTTTTACAGACAACTTGACCCATTACCCAGCTGACACTGTCCATATGGCCCGGAGAACGTTGAAACCTGCGTGTGTGTGTGCTGCGGCTCAAGCAGCCAAGCGGCAGGTATAACGGTTTAACGCACATGTTGTCTATCCCAACTCCCCTGAGGAAACCATCTCATTAACCATATGGCCTCAGCTCATCCCAGCTCCAGTTGAGTGTGTGTGTGTGTGTGTGTGTGTGTGTGTGTCTAAAATAAAATAAAAATGAAACATTTTTGACATTTATCAAAAATAGCAAAAAGGACATATCTCCTCGAAATGGACTTTTACAGCCTTAAGATTTCCTGCATATAGTTTGTTATGGCAGGTTGACAGTTATCAGCGGTGGTAAGACACTGTTTCTGTGTACCAAGTTTGCTGAAAATGGGTTGGCAAAAAAGCCCTGAAGAAAAAGTAACCATGGCTTCCAAAGGTGATGGTAAAGTTCCCATCACAAGGTTCTTATTTTATCCATCTGTAATAGGTGTGCAAATTAAAAGTAGGCACATATACATGGTGGGAAAGACAACACAAAACAAACATAAAGTTCATGTTAGACCACTGAAGTAGAAAAAATGCTGACACAGAAAGTCAAGTATTGGAGCTGCTCTCATAAAATCTTTCCAGGAATTTGATTGTTACAAGACATGGACACATTTCCATCTGGTAAGTCTATCTGGATGAGGAAACACCTGTTAATGTGTTTAATAAGGTGTAGAACACATTGCTGTTAGAATGCCATATGAATGTTGTCTGTACAGCGTGACCACATTCTTGAGAAAAGAATCGATCCACTCTTTTGAAAGGCTGCCCTTTCCTGCTACGCCTGTCAAAAAGCCTTTCTCTGCAAAAATAACTAGAGCTCAGACAGAAGGGACAGGGACTTCTACTGTCTGCAATGATTATGTGAGCCATAATGGCAGGAGTGCTATCCAGCTTCTTCACGAGAGAGATAAACTGTTTAATAGTTAAAGTAGCCTACTCATGCCTTGAGCTGTCTGTCACATGACCCTTACCTTGCACATTCTGGAGTGTCTGGGGGCTATCCTTTTGTCAATCCAAAATGTGCTATGTTATGGAACACAAAGTTGTCTTTTATACTATTTTCCTTTTCGTGAAGTGGACATCCCATTTACCCATTTAGAGGTCTATCATTTATTCACATAAAAGAATCTGAAAAGGGTCTTTGTTTGGACTGTCAATACAGAAACTATGCAAGACATAGTCACAGATATGTAGCAGTTCAGTTATAAATGCTTATGAGTTGAAATGAAATGAAACCACTGATATAATCAGATAATGTATCCAGGTGCTGACCAGAGATGTAATACCAAGTGCAAATGTAATGCAATTAAATTTATATAGCTTTAAAAAACAACTTAAAAGTCGTTATCTAAATATCAACTTTAATTGATGCAGCTGTATTTTTGTGTTGTTTTGTTTTGTATTTGTTTTGTGATGTCATCCATGTTTTATGTGAAATGTAATTACGTATTGTCTGTGTGTTCTTTTTGTTTCATGTTACGTATTCATATAATGTATGTCATGTCATTCTGTGTATTTCTACATTGTATTTGTCACATAAAATATGATGATAGATCCCAGAAAGTATAGCTGCTGCTTTGCAAAAGCTAATGGGGATCTAAATAAAAACAAACAAACAAATGTGCAGCTGTCATATGTCATATACTAGTATATGTATATATTATTCACCTCCCAGTGGCTAAAGAACAGCTGTGGACTGGCCAATCCGCTGGTCCTCTTGCGGATCTCGTCGGCGAAACCGAAGCTCTCAGCCACAGGCAGAACGGCCTTGATGATGAACATGTCTGTCCCTTCCTTCATCTCTTCTTGAAGAACACGACCCTCTCGCTTCCCCAGTACTCCATATACTCGGCCTGGTAAAACAAGAGAAACGTGGTCAGGACACACACAATATACACAGTAGAGGGGAGGGAATTTTAACAAACTGAAGACTAAGGTTAAATCTAGAGTCGGACCAATACCGGATATTTGAGAAGATTCTATAAAATATTCGAATAACTTAAACAAATAAACCTGATCCCTTAGATTTGCGAACAAGAAGATTTCTGCTCAGTATGTATCATGCTCTTGGTGGACAAACTATGTAATGGTGACATTGTTGCTAGAAGACCACAAACCTAATTTGGAATTATTTTGTCAATTATAGACACACATATATATATCCTGATACGGATCCACAACAGCTATATCCTGGCTGATTAATTGGCGTAACTTTAGTGCAAACTGTACTTGTGCAGCTTTGCTGTAGGTTCCTGTTTTCACTGTTTTTTTAAAGCCTTGTGGGAGCTTTAGTTAACGTATACTAACAAAATAATCAAATTTTTAGCATTAGTTTAATGATGAGCTGCTCTGTATTGATTGTCTAGTGCAGCAGTAGATACTCTGGTAGCTTGGAATATTGAGAGAAAGTTTCAGGAACAAATTTCATCCTTTTAGAAAGTCTGAACAATAAGTGGCCTCTATTAGAAAACCATTACACAGTGCAAAAAAGCAGACTTGTATTTTTTGGCCTAAAACAGGGATCTAAGTTGGTAAAACTTGGAAATATAAATTACTGACATTTAGGGCAATAATGTAAGTTAGCACAACAAAGTAGGCCAGTTGTATGCTCAAAAACAAGTTTGTGAATTGTTGTTACTTATATCTTTAAGTTGGGGTTCAAAACAAGGGACAATAGTTCTGCTAACTCTTATTTCTTTGTTGTGAAATTCGGTCATTAGCGAAAGCTGGCGGCTAACTGATGCTAGCGGCACTGCTTGTTACAGCTACAAGAGTAGCCATTAGCGTAGCAATGCTATCAATAACTCAAAATTGTGGTCAAAACATTAGCCGCGTTACAATCGTGCCAGAGAAATTCAGAGTTGAGCAAACTCAAAAACAAAACTTAAAATATTTAGTTTAATTGTCCAACTTAAAATTTTATCGAAGTTTGTTGCCTTGAAATTTTGAGTTCACCCAACTTTTCTTTTTTTGCAGTGCAGAAAATATCAGTGAAAGCTAGTTTAGAGACTTCAGGTGTCATACAGGATCCAGTTTAAGATACTCACTTTGACCTACAGAGCACTGTACAATCTGGCTCCGGCATATGTAACTGAACTACTTCACCCATATCCCTCTGCTCCCCCTCAGATCAAACACCTTAAATTTACTGTCTGTCCCACCATCCGCCTTAAGACTCGAGGTGATGGAGCCTTTGAATCAAGAGCTCCCAAACTCTGGAACGCTCTGCCTGCACCCTTACGGTATCTGTGGGTTCTTTTAAATGTCAACTTAAGACATATCTGTTTAGACAGGCGTTTAGTTGACTGTATGTACCTGGTCAACTAGACGTCCAGGCTTTAACTATGTTTTCTTATTGTGTTTTTCTGGGTTTGTCTGTATGTTGTTTTATACCCTTGTAAAGCACTTTGTGGTTTTCTTTTCCTGTGAAAAGTGCTTCATAAATTAAATTTACTTATTTATTTGCTTACTCATAAGTCCACTATAGAGCCAAAAAACTCAACACAAATAAGTCTAATTTAAAAAAAAACAAGTGGTCTGAGTTAGCCAAATAAAGTAGGTATTTAAGCCTTCAAATGGGAAACTTAGACTAACTTTGGAAGACAACCATTAGTTTGTTTTTATATATTTATATATATATATATATATATATATAATTTATATTAGTTAGCCGGTCGCATTAGCCGGTCACATTAGCTGGTCACACGTTGGCCGGTCACGTTAGCCGGTCTAACATTAGCCAGTCACGTTAGCCGGTCACGTTAGCCGGTCTAACGTTAGCCAGTCACGTTAGCCGGTCACGTTAGCCGGTCACACATTAGCTGGTCATGTTAGCCAGTCACATTAGTCAGTCACAAAGTGTCGAACTGAGGTCAACAGATAGGGCACTATATTAACCTGCTGAAACGACGCATATCGCCACCCAGTGTTGAGGAGGAGGACACATTCCCGTCAGTTATTCAGTTTTCTAAGTTTTAAACTGGGCAGAAGTCTGATTAGACGCCAAAATACATTTTTAAGCATAGCTGGATTAAACTGTGCATGTAAATGCACTGACTGAAGTCACACTAGATAGAGATTTCTTCAGGGCCATGTGAGAATTTAAAGACGGACTTGAAAGATGTGACGCTCTCGTAAACGATCATATAACAAAGACAGATCACAGAGGTGGACAGGGTGGACATTGGACACAGTTCTATACATACTATATGGAGTGTCTGCGTGTTGTCTCATGGGTATGAGCAGATGACAAAATCTACATCACACAAAACCTCACAGCAATGCCATTGTGGAAAAAATAATTTGCCCGTTAGTGAAACCTTACATATAGTTTGAGAATGGTGAGAGACAAAGGGCTAGAGAGACACATGGACAGACACTTTACATACCCAGTAGACACATAATACAATATAATGAGCATGATGATGATAAGAGAGACAAGGTTCACACTTCCACACATTACAAGAGTGCGCACAGCACAAACACACACATTGTGATGGTGATAACAGACACAGGCCTCTGGATGTGTGAATAATGATCCAGGACAAGTGTGTAATGACTCTCTTTGGCCAGACAGAACACTAGGAGACTATTCTACAATGACACTATATATGTTTTCAAAATAATAGCAGTCCAATGTGACTAACCAGATTAATCCAGGTTGTTAGTATATTTTTTATTGCTACATGGCAAACAAGGTGCAATAGATTCTCAGAAAACCAACAAGACCCAGCATTCGTGATATGCACACTCTTAAGGCTGTGCAATTTGGCAATTAGTTGCTTTCTGATATTGCTGACAAAGAAATTCTTTTTGTAAAAGGCCTCTGTGGCTAACAACAAGCCTGAAGATATTGTTTATCAACACGGTAAACAGCATTTCAAGCCTCATTTTCATCTTAATGACTTTCAGAGGACAACAATTTAGGCCTTTGTGCTGTACAATGTAAGATAGAAAAACTGTGCTCAGGTCCTAACTAGTGCCCTGGTGACGAATGTTTAAAGTGAGGCATTACCACAGACTGTATATAAATAATGGACGTAGTCACCGTGACGTCACCCATTGGTTTGTGGACCGCCCGTTGGAAGCCTCGAGTTCAGCGTTACACTCGTCGCCATCTTGCGTCGCCATCATGTTTCCGATTCACGGAGCAGACCATAATTGGACTGTGGCGGAGCGCGAGGGATCTGACGACACTGACTACACGCATCTCTACACCGGCAACCCGACTGAGAGAAGCCGCTGCTAATTCATGTTAGCATTAACTGGAGCATTAACTGGGATGTTAGTTTTGGCTAGCAAAAAAACAAAAACAAAATGTATCTTTCTTACCTCAGAAAACTGAGCAGCGACTCCTTGGAGTGTCTGTTAGTCCAACCAAACGCTGAACAAGACATTTTACTGAACAAAACTTTCAAATAAACTGTCATTAAGTGAAAATATAGTGTGAAAGGGTCAAAGTTATGAGACCAAACCGCTAAACGTCCTCTTTTCTATCTATATAACGTTATATATAACTTTATTGACACGTTGCCGTGGATACGCTCTGCTTCTCTCCTGGTGACGGCTCGCCTTGTCAGTGACCTGTCAATCAAAGCTAGAAACGCCCCAAATCATCCGATTCTTTATCTTCTATTTTCTTCTAAATGGGGCCGTTATTAGAACTATTGACATCAAATTGTCTTGAAGAAGATTTTTTTACTAGCGATTGAGACCATAATGTTGTCCCTGAAAATTTTTTCTGAGGTAATAAATCAAGTGAGAAGTTTTCAAATTTAGCACTGAAATGAATGGGCAGATTTCTTTTGCAGCCAAACTTAGCACCCCCTACTGGAATTTTCGGTAAATTGCAGGCTTTATGCACTTCCTGGTGGCTTCCATGCTCAGGCACGGAGATTGCCGCCTGGGCATTACTCAATACTGAGCAATGCAGCTACATTGTTCTCATGTGGTTGGTTTAGGGCTGGGGGTGTGGGGGATGAGGCGGGTCTCACTCGCCGAAACGCCCCTAATTTGAATATGAGCAGTCCGGAGCCGGCTTTTGTCAGGACTTTTTAAGTTCCTGTTGAAGAGCAGGGTCTTTTTTCTCCTCTGAAAACAGCCTGGTTTCTGATTGGATAGATCGCTAAGCGGGATGTGACGTAGTACTCTACACGACAACAACACACGCCATTTGTAAAAGCCGGCGAAGCAGTGTTCCTAACTTAGCCACTTTGTTGCTCTGTTTGTTTACAACAAGCACCAGACACACACAGTTAGTGCCGTTAATTCACAATTAAAATGTATGCATAATTAGCCATGCTGCTTTCAGCTGATGATATTGTACTCTCCATTGCTGGTATTACAAACTAGATACGTTTCCAACAACAAAAGAGGCATCCTAAAATATGAGTGTATAGGATGTTTTGGACGAAGATTTTTTATAGTGTGCGTTTGACAGTATTTTAGCTGACTTGGATATTGAGCTGTATTTAGGTTTAGAGAGGCCTGGACAAATAAAATCCCAATCTACATGGACAGACACCACTAGAGATTAGATAGCAGATAGACTATTATTCTTTTTTTAATACCTACTATAAAAAAAAGAAAACAGACTGACCATCATGACACCAAGAATATTCTCTTTGTATGGCTGAAATTAGTAGTCAATGCTGTCTTACCTAACACCTCAGCTGTGGCCATTATCTCACAGGTATACATGGCAGCCATGAGTCTCTGAGGTTGGGCCTGGAAGGCGTGGCGGCAGGCCTCCTTCATGGCAGCGATCAGCTGTCCAGACACTGGCCCGTAGCAGTCTGCAGAGGAAGCCTCTGGCCTGCGTCTGGCCTGGCTAGGCCCTGCAGTTGGACTTTCTACCTGGGCAGATGTCTCACTGCTTCCTTCCATTTTGCTGTGTGCCAAAGCCTCATGGGACATGGTGTCCTCTTCCAGGGAGTCCTGATGTTGTGGTATGGCTGAAGACTGGATGTCCCACCTCTCCACACAGAAGCAAACTCCCATCAGGGGTTCCTCACACATAGGCCCTGATAGAGTTGCTAGCTGGAAACCACTGATGATGCTATTATCCAAGTCTCGCATAACAGCTGCCTGAGCTCCAGCCTCGCCAGCTTTGTCTCCCCTGCCCAAAAACTGCCACACCGAGGGCCGCTGGTAGCCTTCCACACCGTTCAGCAGAATGTTGGGACCGTATCTGAAAACAAGTACAGTCACACAATGAATTACAGTTGACAGGGTACGGACAATCATTTGTGTTAATACAAACTCTCAGCTCAGCCTCACTGTGAATGATTTTCTTATGGAAATAGATATATAATAGTTGATCCATGTCAAGCCAAGTCAATTTTATTTATATAGCCCAAAATCACAAATCACAGATTTGCCTCAAAGGGCTTTACAGACTGTACATGGTACGACACCTTCTGTTCTTAGACCCTCACAGCGGCCAGGGAAAAACTCCTCAAAAAACCCTTTTAACAGGGGAAAAAGAAGAAGAAACCTCAGGGAGAGACAGAGGAGGCATCCATCTCCCAGGACGGACAGACGTGCAATAGATATTGTTGTACATTCCTTGCTATGTCTTATCTTTAAACCTTTCCTGGAAGAGTCACAGTCCATGTGAACCATGTCAGTGTCACTAGAGGCAGAGACAAACCTGCGAGGCCCAAAGGCCCAGATCCGCTCCACAGCATTCCTCCACTTCCTCCCCTGCAGCAGGCTCTCCAGCTGGGCCTTCAGTCCAGTGATGGCCTCCAGGGTCCTGAGGCTGACATCAAGGCTCTTCCCCTCCCTCAGGGACATGTTCACCTGCTCCAGAGTACGAATCAGCTCTGTGCTACTCTCCAACAGACTGGTCACATCTGACAGGAAAAATATAATTGACATGTTTTAATGGGATCATGATATCACAACACTTCAGACCTCTTTCACTTCAGTCTTCACTGAAGTTTCCATCATTTAAGAAATCTGCTTATTAAATTACATCTAGTATTTGAACAGTTTTATTGTGGTAGTGGCCCTTGATCTCTGCTTTTCTATCCAAAAACAGTTTCAGTGAAATTTCTGTATTTTTCAACCTGGACCTTTTTTGTCATGCTTTTGTGTCTGAGGGACTAATGGAGATAACAATTTCCTAAATTGGTCCAGTATTGAGAGAGAGAGAGAGAGAGTTGCAGCTGGCACCATGTTAAACTTTGCACCTTCAATGTATTTCCACTAAAGGCTTAGACATACTTTCCAAACAGCGGGCCGGCAGTAATCATCCCAGTCAAAATAGTCAATACAGACCAGATGGTCTGCAAGGCACAATGGCCCTCATTTATCAAACGAGCATACGACAGAAAGTGAGCGTAAAGTGGGCGTACGATTATTTCTACGCAAGCCTCGGCATTTATCAATGTGGACGTGAGCGGAGGGTACGATCAGATCTCAGTCTGCTCTCAGCTCGTGTACGCAGGTTTGAGTCAGCGTGAAGTCCACACGTCTGAGTCTGAGAATTGATCTTAGACTATTGTATCGATTTCTGGAGCTGATAAAACTCTGTGGTGGTTTTTTTAATGGTGACAAAGCAAAACATGTTTAGACTACATCATTTATCATTAAAACATAATTTAAAATAAATACACCCTTCGACCATGAAATTCTTTAATAAGAATACTAGCCGAGGATATTAAATGTCATTGTCTTCTGCTATTTAGTGTCATCCTGTATGCTGCCAAACTAAACCAGTTTGTTGTTTTGCAGCTGTTGGACGTCAGCGTTTCACTTTCTGACCCTGAGAAATTCCTCTTCTTTTGGAATTAAAACTTACTTTAAAACATTGTTTACCTTCTTCAACCAAAAAGCTGTGAAAACTTGAAGTCTGTGCTCCAAATGTAAAATAATCACCAAGCTTGTTTGAGTTTATAACTATAAGTACTTTTATTTCATAAACCTCCATTGCTGTATATTTCTGTAATATTTCTATTTCCTCCTGTTGTTATTTGTAACGGTGTACTTTGCTAATAAAGTTGACTTTAGGGGGGAAAATACTCTTTTTGGCCGTATTGTGTCCTTCGGTGTCGTAAACTCTCGAGGCAAGCCTTCTGAGTCGGGAGAGATTCGATCGTTTGATAAATCACACGTGAACCCTGTCGTAAGACGAAATATACACTCAGATCTGCATTCGTATCTACGCTACTTTGATAAATAAGGACCATTGTATGGACTGGAGTTTTAGAATACATTTGAAGCACAACTAGCCACAACTTCAGGCTAAGTTATACTGGGGCGTTTAGCCTGCTTTGTGCGTTCAGGTCTTACCCTGTGGCAGGGGGACTGCCCGGACGCTGACAGTGGCTAGTCTGTTGGGAGTGGTGAGGGTGACCAGTCCACTGGGATCCACATGTAGAGTGTCAGATGAACGACTCTGAGAGGCCTCTTCTTTCACCTAGCAAAGCATACATACATACCGACATGTTTGGAAACCAATCATTAGCACTGCAGGATGATTGCTCAGTACACTGCAAAAAAGCTGTGTCTAAAAACAAGATAAAAACACTAAATCTGAGGGAAGAAATAAGCATGTTGAACACTTAAAATAATAAATTAACTCTTAAAACAAGATAAATTATCGAACACTTCTAAATCTAAAGTTTTTTTTATCTTGGTAAGAAACAAACAACTTGCAGTGCACTCTGCTCGGCAAGTTATCTTGTTTTAAGAGTTTCTTTCTTATTTCTTATTTTAAGTGTTCAACATGCTCATTTCTAGATTCAATAATCTTAATTTAAGAAATCTTGTCAAGTGAAATTATCCGTCCATGCAGCAAGATCATTTCCCTCAGATTTAGTGTTTTTATCTTGTTTTTAGACACACCTTTTTTGCAGTGTATTAGTGTTGAGGTCTGTGTTTCTGAGTTCAGCAAGTCCAAGAAGTCTTGCCCTTGCTCCACTGCTCCTTCTAACTGCCCAATTGTACAAATTTTCCACCCCGGTAATGTAAAACATGTGACTTTAACACAGAACTTTAAATTACATCATCTCCCGTGTGCCATTTTCTTGCTTATAACATACAATGCTTGCTACAGAAAACATTTTAAAAAAATAAAATAAACTGGTATAAACACATATTGATGTGGACTGCATTCAATGAATGTACAGCTGACTGACCTGGTGAATGATGGCTACTTTATGCTGCCTGCCGAGGTCTTCGTTCACCATGTCCACTTTTGGAGGGCGTACCACTGTTTCTCTGAATGGAATGATGGGCTTGGAGGCGCTGATTTCAATTTTAGCAAACCTTTAAAAACATGTGAAAATCCTGTTATTGATACAAATGACTCTATTGTCCACTATCAGCATCATGCCAGTTGGATGTTCTCCTACATTCATTATGAAAATATAAATTACAAAAGATGTAATATGAGAACTGAAAGCTAACCCCTTAAATTCTGATGGGACCGGGAAACTTCTTCATTTCAGAAGCTGTAGTTCAGTCTTTACGTCACACAGAAGATATTCCAATATGATGGATCAACTAGCTGGCATTACCATTCATAGAACCACACTGGCTAAAAACAGACATCGTACTACCACTTATACTGCAGGAACTACATTTTTGGTCAAAATTGAGTTAAATTGCTAAAAATGAACTCCTTGATGTCTGTTTTATCTTGTGACTAAATTTTAGATTTCACTTTTGCTTTATTTCACAGAAATAATTATATAAAAAACACAAAATCCAGCTCAAAACCCAGCAGTAATTGCACTTACCACAGTCTGCTTTGGATATATATACTAATTTAAACATAAAAATAATATACATTTTACGTTTATTTGATAGGGAAATTATTATCTAGAAGAAGTAAAAAAATTAGATGCAATTATATTAAGACTAAAATATAACATTACTTTATAACATTAAGTCTAAAATACACAAATCTTTGAATAGAGTTGTTAAACACTTTTAAATACACTGATAACAAAATCAATTTGAAAATGTTTATTTACTGAAAACAAAATATAAAAGCTGAAAGAAGACAACAACATTGTTCTTACTCCACTCTTTTTGCACTTCTATTAGAACCTTTTACAGCAATGCAGTAGCTATGTTGTTTTTGGGTCAAAGGTCAAATAAATCATCATGATTTTTGAGCATAAAAAATACATCATCAATACATGTAGAAATAAGTGTCATATCACTTAGCTACATATAACCCATTTAGCTGGTCAGTTGAAACATGTTAAAAAAAAACTTTAAAGTAGTTTTTTTCAGTTTTACCCTTTGCGTAGTTACTGCAGTTAGACTCTGTAGGACAGTATACTCAAGCAAAGAAGCAACTTCAATCAACAAAACAAGAGAGTCAGCACGAAAACAACAAGAAACCACTGTCATAAACTTGATCCACCATCAATAAGAAAATGCTCTTTGTCTACAGCTTAAATTGCAGGTAAAGCTACAGCTGCCTTTGGCAACAAGACCAGACAAGAGATAAACTATAGCACACATCTGGGAAAAAGTTGTACCTCATAGGTATAAGTAAAATAATAAACTCAATTAAATAAACTGTTCCTTGGCCAAAGACGTGTGCGTACTAAATATTGTAAAGACATGTTAATGTGATATCCTGCTGTCAGAAAGAGGGGGCCAAGACAAAGCCTCCTTCATACAGGTAAGAACACACCGTTTCAGATATATGAGAGATTTCCTTTTAATATCCCAAATAAAAAAAAAACATTTATATGCAATAAGCCGAATGGCGCCAAGCTGAATATATTTTGCCTACCCTGATTCATGTCCTTGCCGTGTGTCTGCTTTAAATCTATCCTGGAGGAGCCAGAGTTTATTAACAGCACAGAGCATGGCTGGAGATAATCTACGTCAGACACTCAAATATTAATATGAACAATAACACATACACATAACCTCTACCACCGATAAATCAATCCATTTACAGACACATGACATTACACCACATCTGTTACCTTAGAGCTTGTTAAATTTGGACAAATGTAGGGCTGAAATGATGAGTCAATTATTCGACTCAAGCCAAAAAACAAGTAATCTGCAATTATTTAGATAAATACTTAATTGTTAAAAATAAATATTCTTAAGCAAAGACTCCAGGTTCTAAAATGGAATAGTTTGCTGCTTTTACTGGTCTTAACCCTTTGATGCACAACGTATAAACACCTTCTAATGTACAACATGGGTCAAAAATGACCCACATTTATTTCCCATGTTATTTCATGCTGGCTGTGTGTTTGAATATCTTTTTTGTGTGTTTTTTATCTTTTTTTTTATTACGACAGATCAGTATATCTATTTTTCCTTTTATACTTATGAAGAAAATAGTTTTTGTATTATTATTAGAAGCATAGTGATACAAAAAGTGATACGCTGAATTAACAATTTGAATATATGTGTAACTATGTTCATCTTATTTTTAAGGTTTAACTTTAAAAGAGTTGTGAGAAGTAACAGATTACATTGGAAAATCACATATTTTACCATTTGAGACTTATTAGAGCCACCAAATAATAATTTCCATTGAAAAAACACCAATTTAACAAAATAGGATAGTTAATATTTGTGTCTTCTTTGTCAGGTTTTAAATTGGTGACAACATATAAACACCTTCTAATGCACAACATGGGTCAAAAATGACCTTGTGCATTAAGTAGTGATACAAAAAGGGTTTTTATTCAAAAAGTAAGAATTAAAACAAAAAAATAGGATGTATGATGATCAGAAAATCTGCAATACTGAATGATGACATTAAGTTATTGCAAAGATATATAATACAAAAACTTAGTCGGGTCACTTTAGACCCATGTTGTGCAATTAAAGGGTTAATTAAAGTCATTTCAATATTGTGCTGTTTGGATGGTAGCTTAGACAAAACAAGGTGTCACCTATTTTTATAGACCAAATGAGACCAGACAACTGTGCCTACTTTCAATAGTGTGCTCTATTAAGAGACTGTTTTAGGTCAGCCAGACAGGGTGCTGCTGCAACTTGTGAGCTTACTTCACTTGCAGGTCAAAGTATTTTACTGGTGTTTTATGTCCTAGTTAAAAATCAGTTTGGTGCTCGTCTATTGATTATCCTTGTCAAAAAATCCCATTAAAAAAGAAATAAAAACAACGATAAGTAAATTCTTCTACAAATGTAAAAACCTTAAAAACACAATGAGTCATATTCCTTCATTATCATGGACAAGCACTAGGGCTGGGCGATATGGACTAAAAGTCATATCCCGATACATTTAGGCTGAATATCAATTTACCATATATATATATATATATATATATATATATATATATATATATATATATATATATATATATATATATTTTGGCATAGTGAGCACAAACGTTCAGTCAAAGTCAAAGTCAAATATGACATGTTATATGTAGTTTTATTGAAACTGTTTATTTAAGTGGATAAATACTGTATCACAACAGGAGTACCTTTTTAAAAAAAAAATCAAAGCTCCATATAGTGCACATCTAAAGAAAAAATATCTTAAATGAAAATAGCCTATGAAATAAAATAGGCCAATTTTTTTCTCAAATAAATATATTTATATGAGAAAATAATAACGAATATTATAAAAACACTAAATATGACAAACACTAGTAGGCGCAGCATTTATATATAAAGAAAGAAAAAAATTGAACTCTATCGATTTATGCGATATGGTCTAATTCCATACCACATTTAAAAATATATCGATATATTTTTATATCGATATATCGCCCAGCCCTAACAAGCACACCATAGTTTATTAATGAACTTAATCCCAAATACACAAAATGAGGGACAAACATTGTTGGTTTTGGTCTTTTCATAAAATTTGTAGACAATAACATTAATATACCACCAGTTTTAACCTCAAATCAGCACATTCATAACAACATGTTCCTCACACAGCATTTTAAATCTGTTATTGTTATTAACTTGTCCCAAAAGAAAATACAAATCAAACAACTATATTGTTTGTACTTAGTGTGACTTCAGTTCATCGTGCCAATACTATAAAGCATGTTGGCTTTAACACAGCATGGAACATTCACACTGATTAGGCTGTCTGTCTGTATTATAGGCTTTACTGAACAACACAGACGCTTCTTAGCCAGGGGTCACTGGGTCATTCCTAAAAAGACGGTGGTGTCTATATTTGCCTTGAGGTGGTGCAGACACAGGGCTGAGACAGACAGATAGAGGCTCATCTAATTTAGAAGCAGCAACCGAAAACAGGACATAAAACCGGTAATCCCATTCACGATTCATGATCTAAAATTAGTCAAACACACTTAGCCTCCATAAAGATGCACGTGACCACTTCTGTCTAATCAAATACAGGCATGTCGATGTTGAAACTGATATGAGAAAACATTAAGAGACATTTTCATGCTGAAATAATCCAACCATCACATATTTTTTAAACAATCCAACCCCTTTACCACACCTGTCACATAAAACTGCCTTTTTATCCTAAAGTGATATCCTGTTGGTTTCATCTCCCACCGTGGTGTATTCTAGTGGTCGACTGATACAGGTTTTTTAAGGCCGATACCGATTATTTTGACATCAGTCTAAACCGATCCCCGATATGTGCTGCCGTTTTTTTTGGGCCGATTCTTGAAGCCGATATTGCCTTTTCTCCCTCCATTTACATGATAAAAATGATAACCAATGTTCCACAAGTCTCAATTTAAACAAAAAAAGAAACATTTATTAACAAAACATTAACAGCTGGATAGCAAACAACATGTACAGGTGCATCTCAATAAATTAGAATATCATGGAAAAGTCCATTACCAGTAGTTCAGGTCAAATAGCCCCGACCAAGTATTGAGTGTATATAGTTGGACATCCTTTTCAGAGGCCAACATTTCTATATTAAACATACTTTTTAAAATTAGTCTTTTGTAATATTCACATTTTTTTGATACACTGATTTTTAGGTCTTCATTAAATGTAAGCCATTATAATTAGAAGAAATTTGTTAAATTAAGACATGAAATGTTTCATTCTGTGTGTAATGGATCTATATAATGTGTTTTTCCACTTTTTGAATTGAATTACTGAGATAAATAAACTTTTCTATGATATTCTAATTCATTGATAGATGCACCTGTATGTTGTTCTAGGCCTGGACGTGGTGGCGCCTCAGATGATCCACATATTTTTCTTTTTTCCGGTATCAGCAGCAGCTCACCAGAGAATGGCAGATGTTGCACCGAGCCTTGCCTGCTGTTGGCTCAGTGAAATGGGCTAACTGATTTGCGAACGCACGCATGTATCGGCCAATGTCGATATAATTAAAAAACGCAAATATCGGCCCGATATATCGGCCAGACAATATATCGGTCGACCTAGTGCGTTCCCTCCAAAACATGCCATTCAACAGAGCCTTTAAAGCTCACAAACAGTGTTTGCATGTTTCTTTAAATATTGGATCAAATAGTATATGCAATGTGAAAGGTGTTGCTTGTCGTGATGAATGCACAGCTAATTATCACCAACTATGCAGCTTCCTCAGCGAATGAGCTTTTTTAGCCCCTTTTCAGCTCATTGATTTGCTTTCAGAACAGCCTAAACTCTGCTCTAAGCTGTGTCTACAGCAGCAGAAGCCAACTATGTTCAGTGAAAAAGCTCTAGTGAAGCCACTGTGTACTACCCAGACACGACTCCAAATTCATGCCAACGTTGCTCTGTGTCTGCTGGATGCATTCATAGGCAGCTATTTGCTAGCATGTTTGCCTATCAACTTAATTAGTTGACTACATCAGTGCTGTATTTGCAGCTTTTACAGCTGCCTTGGAGTGGCAGAAAAGATCAGTTAAAGGTGCAGCCAACGATTCCAATCCAATACACCTTTAGGTAAATTCAGTGAGTAGCTCATGGTCCCTGAGTTGTCCATTTTGTGTGTGTGTTGGAAAATAATCTGGTACATACACAGCCTTGGCACTGTAAATGGGAAACAAAGTGGCTTGGACTGAGCCACACAACACTATTACAGCCAGGACAGGGAAAAGGCCATGCATGTATAAAAGACAAGCAGTGGAAGGCAGCAAGAGTGAAAGCAAATCAGAGCTTCTGAAGGAGCACTAACAGGAAGGGGTTTCTGTTTGAGTGTTGAGTTCAAATATGAACAATCTTCCTCCACAATCCCCAACTCTGCAAACTGTACTGTGGACCTACAGAAATATCCAAACGGTATCCAACATAGTACTCCTTACATGGTAAGTATTAGAGGTCGACTGATATATCGGCCAGCCGATATATCCAGTGGCTTCACTAGAGCTTTTTCACTGAACATAGATGGCTTCCCTCTCGTTTGGGAGGGAACTCACTAGAGGTAGACCAATATATTGGCCGGCTGATATATCGGGCCGATATTTGCGTTTTTTACTTGTATCGGCATCGGCCGATACGTGCGTGTGTTCGCTGATCAGTTAGCCCATTTCACTGAGCCAACAGCAGGCAAGGCTCGGTGCAACATCTGCCATTCTCTGGTGAGCTGCTGCTGATACCAGAAAAAAGAAAAACACATCAAATATGTGGATCATCTCGAGGCCTAGAACAACATACACATTGTTTGCTATCCAACTGTTAATATGTTCTGCTTGTTTTGTTAATAAATGTTTATTATTTTTTTTTAATTTTAGGCTTGTATAATATTTGTATATATATATATATATATATATATTTTTATCAAAAAAATAGGCCCCAAAAAAATCGGCAGCACATATCGGGGATCGGTTAAGACTGATGTCAAAATAATCTGTATCGGCTTTAAAAAACCTGTATCGGTCAACCGCTAATAAGTATAGGTTGAGGATTTTTTAAAAATGTGTTGGGCATCGCTGGTTAATAAAGCATCAGGGTTGCAGAATATATTGGTGAACACTCTATTAGATAAATGAACTCAGTTACAGTTGTTGTTTTGATAATGGATCTTTTGATGGTAACTGCGCCTAATAATGTGGAACCTTTTTCAGTATTTTTCAGTGTTCAAAGTGGACAGATGACACAAACAACTAAACCTTCTTCTAATGTGAGCACGAACATACACAGCAGCCTTGAGTTTATCATAGACAATGACAGCAGAGGTTAGGAAGAAAGCTAAATGGACCTATGACTTTTTTTTTGGTCCAATTTTTCTAAATCCCATAATATAGTGTTTTTCTGTCATTTATGGACAAATTATATTCTAATATGTATCAACAGACAACAATAAAGTCATTTTTATCATATTTAGGCATTTTAAATTTTACAATTTCTGACATAAAACGACATGATATATATAGTATGACTTCTGTGTTTCGGTCCAATTTTTGGACATGTCAAATTATGGTGTTTTCCTGTCATTTATGGACAAATTATGTTCTAATATGTATCAACAGACTATAATAAAGTCATTTTAATCATCCTTCCTAAATAATGCAGGGTTATTTTATTTGTGTGAGATACTGAAAATGGCACATTTCTGGATGGACTGAATCATCAATCAATTGCACTACTGAACACTGTTTGACATGACAGACTGAATATTTGGCACCTGACCCAGATCTGATGACACGCACGCACGCACGCACGCACACGCACACACACACACACACACACACACACAGAGAGAGAGAGAGAGAGAGAGAGAGAAAATCCCCTCAGAGTGCTGGAGCTGTGATGTCACAGTCTCATGCTCGTCCAAGTGGCTGAGCAGCTCTGACCTCATTCTGAGTGTGACACACTGCAGGTCAGGCTGCTTGCCAGCGATGTCACAAAGGGCTCAGACTGCTGTGGGCCAGACGACAGGCCAAGCAGTCATCTAAGCAGCCAATGAGCCAGCCAACCAAACTCGTCAGTCAGCTGGCCAATCAGCAAGTTTATATGCCAGTCAGCTAGGTAAGAGAATTATCTAATAGGCCATCAAGTCACACCACCAACAAACCACACAACAAGCCCGTGATCTATTCAGTATCAGATCATTCACCTATTCAATCAGGAAGCCACCCTGTGAGTTAAGTAGCCAGCCAGCAGGCCGGCCCTTGTCCTCCTGTGCCCTCCCTGTCCTGAGCTGTCTCGCCTGCTTCTAAACATAGAACAGCAGGAAACCCACAAATACAGTGCAACCGGCAGCAGAGTGAATCCTCATCTACTGACATGACAGCCAGAAGCTTACTCCCAACTCTTGCCTCAGACAACAAACAACAAACAAAACAACACCAAAACAAAAACTACAACTAGAAACACCTCCAGTGGTTAACCCCTTAAAGGTATTAAGGCTACAGTAGATGAGGAAAATATTTGTATCATATGAAACATATGATCTAAGGAATCAACTGGTACCAATCATGTCATGCTGTCTTGAAGGCAAAATAATGATCCAAGTTGACTTTATATATTAATACAATACATTACCCGGAATGAGGTGGGTCTCACTCGCCTAATTTGAATGCAAGCAGTCCAGAGCCGGCTTTTGTCGGGACTTTTTTAGCCCCTGTTGAAGAGCAGGGTCTTTTCTCCCCTGAAACAGCCTGGTTACTGATTGGATAGATCGCTAAGCGGGGTGTGACGTAGTACTCTACACGACAACAACACACGCCATTTTAAAAGCCGGCGAAGCAGTGTTCCCAACTTAGCTTGCTAAATTTAGCAATTTTTCAGACCCCCTGAGTGACTATTTTTCAAGAAAGCGACTGGAGACAAATCCAGTGACTCCTTCTTACTCTTCTTAAGGAGCCGCTAACTTGCTTATCCCAACTTTGTTGCTAAATTTAGCGACTTTTCAGACCCCCTTAGTGAATATTTTTCAAGAAAGCGACTGGAGACAAATCCAGCGATTGTGGCCTGCTTGTTAAGAAGAGCCGCCGTTGGCAGTTAGCTACAGTTAGCTCTGTAGCAGTACAGTGTGTATGTGCTGCTGCTGCAGGAGGTGTTCACTTCGCGATCTCTGTTTGTTTACAACAAGCACCAGACACTCTGCACAGTTAGCGATGCTGCTTTCAGCTGCTGACGTTGTGCACAGTTAGCGACGTTGAAAACCATACGTCACCTCCGGAGTCTCTAAATCCCTCTGGGGGCTACCTTGTAGTGGAGACACGCAGAGTGAGCGGACTTTTGAGAGGGTGTGGCCTGAGACTTTCCCGGTGGACACTTTTCCCCCCTAGTGGAAACACGGCTTATGTGTTTTTCTATGTGCAGAAGCACTGCAACACCAGCTATTTGTAGAGAGATGCGTTTGACTTTGTTCTGCCCACACCTGTCTGCTACAGGCTGTTTGTCTTGTTCCTTGTCTTTTGTTACTTTTTTCCTCCTCTATTCATTTCGACTGTAAAGTGTTCTTTTGGAGCCTTAGGTTTCCTCTTTGAAATGTACATCAACCCAATTAAATTAATTATTGTGTATTCCTTTCATGGCTGATGCCACACTGTATAAAGATACAAGGCCTTGACAATTACTCAGTGTAAGAAGAACATCATCCAACAGTCAGAAAGTGCTGTGTCAGTGTTCTTGAGCTATACAGACGGATCACATTTAAGCCCCTTAGTTAATGGCTTATTGGTTGCATAATAAGGCCATGCAGAATACGGCATTAATAACTACTTAATAATGACTAATTAAGAGCCAATATGTTACTTATGTGCATGCTAATAAGCAACTAAGTAATGTTGAATATGTGTTCCCTAATCTAAAGTGTTACCGAAATATTATATTGTAGCCACTCAACAATGGCTTTTTGGTATTTTTCTCAGTATTCAGTGCTTACGTAGTGACTGTTAGTGTTTCCTGTCCATAATCTCATAATCACCAAAGATCAATAGAGCCAGCCCCACAGTGAGTACCAGAGGATGGAGGATTCTGCTCACACCGCATGGTATCATACAGCATGTCAGGACACATTCACCGCCAAGAGAGACATGCAGTAATCCTGACTCTAGTTCATATGATTTATTTTTAACTGACTGATTTGGCTGCTAAACAGAGAATAACCTTTTTTTGTGGTGGGGCATACCAAGTAGTATCACCACATGCACATGTGTACACACTAAAAGTACTAAATTCACTCAAATGTACATATCGAAACGTTGATGGTTTGCCTTTAAATCAGAATATTGTAAAACATGTAACTGAAGCTGATACATTGAAGAGGGGATGTCAGAGCCTGGTTCACAATAATGAATTGAGAACCAATTAAATAATAAAAAATAAAAAAAATAAAATAAATAAGAACAGCAATGTCTGTTGATGATTTAACCAACTAATATAAGAAGTTATTTATCAATGCCTTTCAGAACAACTCATATAGATGCTACAAAATCTTTGGCTCCTACAAGATATGCTATCTTGCCACAGGACAAGGAGCTTGGTGCTAACAATGCAAATACAAATACAAGAGACGGCATCATCAGTGATGGTGAACAAGAAACAAGTAAGGACTCTAACAGCATAATGGTCTGAATGGATAGCAGAACCTGACAAGAGGGTGTCAATTTGTGCAGCTCTCAGCAGTTAGGCCTGTATGGTAGAGTGGCTAGATGGAAGTCACTCCTGAGTACAAGTCATATTAGAGGCCACCTCTAGTTTTTCAAACAGCTCTAAAAGCTGTCTGAAAGCAGGAGGAAAATAGTCTTGCAGGTGATGGACAAACATTTAGCTGTCGAGTCTGAATGCTGGGCACTAGCTCTGTTGAAAACAAGGCAGCACTCATCACTGTAGTAATGATGTCCGTCTGATGAAGCATGGTAAGGCAG
The DNA here is from genome assembly GCF_030273125.1 of Centropristis striata. Taxonomy (NCBI): domain Eukaryota; kingdom Metazoa; phylum Chordata; class Actinopteri; order Perciformes; family Serranidae; genus Centropristis; species Centropristis striata. The sequence continues at coordinate 20,057,859 of NC_081518.1, forward strand.
GATCTGGGATACAGGCCAATGAGTGGAGCAAAATAGAAAGAGATCCTTGTGAAAATCCTAAACTAATCGCTTTCACTTACTGTGTCTTTCTGAGTCTCTGCTCACTTCCAGATTTGGTTTTGGTTGAATCGATCTTCATTGTCTCTTCATTAATTTTATGAGTGGATTTTACATGCTTTTTGTCAATAAGCACTCAATCCAGTGAAAATCAATCAAATCCAGTGATTCAGGCTGGAAGATAATGTCAGTGGAAAGGAAGAGCATTATCACTACCCAAACTGGCAATGGATGCCAGGCTTGGATATTATTTAGAGATCTGCCTTAATACGTAGTTCTAAGGACACATGATTTAAGTGATGTACTTTTCTGTAATATAACATTTCTTAAATGTATTCAAATGCATTTGACCACAAACATTCAAATGACCTCCAAAAACTTTACACTGTAATGTAAAAGTTCCATGACTTGAACTAGGAACTTCTTTTGTTTCTATTTCCTCTCCTCCCTTTTTACTCAAGCTCAACCTCTGGGCCTGAGCAGAAAGGCCAAAGCACAAGTGCTTTAAAACTGCATTCTTTATAAGGAGTCAGCTGTTTATTTAAAAGAACAATTGCCCCTTGCCAACCAAGCTAGCTAGCTAGCACTAGCATTAGCTGACGATATTGATTTAGAAAATGCCAAACTTAAGACAGCAGCAGTCCACAAACCAATGGTCTACGGTGGGGTTGAATTTGTTCTCTATTATTATACAGTCCATATTTGTACTGCTTGATATAGTCACTGCATGTTTTGCCATGTATTCCATAGGCTGTTTCCACTCCCGGGTAATAGCCGGACAATACCCGGAATGAGGCGGGTCTCATTCGCCGAAACGCCCCTAATTTGAATACTGGCAGTCTGGAGCCAGCTTTTATCAGGAGTTTTTTAGTCCCTGTTGAAGAGCAGGGTCTTTTTTTCTCCCCTGAAAACAGCCTGGTTACTGATTTGATAGATCGCTTAGCAGGATGTGACGTAGTACTCTACACGACAACAACACACGCCATTTGTAAAAGCAGTGTTCACAACTTAGCGTCTTTGTTGCTAAATTTAGTGACTTTTCACATCCCCTAGGCAACTATTTTTCCAAAAAGCTACTGGAGACAAATCCAGCGACTCCTTCTTACTCTTCTTAATGAGCCGCTAACGAGCCGGAGGCCGGCTTTTTAAGAAGAGCCACCGTTAGCGGCAGTGGTAACTTGTAGTGGAGACACGCAGAGTGAGAGGACTTTTGAGAGGGTGTGGCCTGAGACTTTCCTGGTGGCCACTTTCCCCCATAGTGGAAACACGACTCATGTTTAGTTATTTTAAAAATAAGTTTGACTGCACAAACATGGCATACATTGGAATGTATGTGGTAGTACTGGTTTATATTGCTTGGTTAGTATTTATTGTTATTTTATTGATGCTTCTTTTATTTTTGCTATCCACATGCTGCTGTAACACTGGAAATATCCCTGTTGTGGGAGTAATAAAGGAATATCTAACCTTATCTTACTTATGAAGTTGGCTCAGTTATCATAGGGTGGTATTATTTTCTAGGACAGTGTTCACAATGATGATGTTAACATTCCAAAATCTTAGTTTAGCATTTTAGCATGCTATTCGATATTTGGAATTAACCAATTCCCCTGGTGAGATGGAAACAGTTAAGACGGATCAACACAGAGGCACAGCTTTCCAAAGCAACTGCCTGGTTGCAATTTCTAAAGTGTTTTAACCCCAACCTTATGGTAAATAAGGACAGTCATGCTAGATACATAAAAGACAGGCCACAGTACTTTGATGGATTACATAAATGATGGATGCATTCTCCTTTAATCAATACTCTAAGATGCTAACATATGCAGAAGAGGTTTGAAAACGAGGTCAGGCTGAAAGGCAGGGGAGGTCATCCATCTCAAAGGGGAATTAACAGTGTCTGTTTACACCCACCACTGCAACCAGCAGCCTTTTATACCATTAACTGAGAAGATCATTTGTCTCTGAATTTTTCCACCTGCACCTCCACCAATCTTTCTACATGCATTATATACATACATTATATATCCTTGGTGCATTGTGTGGAGAGCATGTGATTGACTAAAGGGGCATGTGTAGGCATTTAAAGAAGAAAATAAGGTTGTGTTGTACCCACTCATCTACAGGCTATACATTATATCATACCTGACTGAAAGCCTGCCTGCCTGTCTGTTGGGCCAGGTCAACAAATAATGGAATAACTCAATTCTTTTCCACTTTATTAGTAGAAGAAAACCATGATTGATCCTTTAAGAAAAAAGAAAATTACTGTCCAATAGCCATTCAAATAATCTACAAGTCTAGGACATCAAAGGGCCTTAATATACCTTCTTTCTTCTAAATGGCAACTATTAAATAAATGCAATATTTTGGAAAATAGGCTTATTTACCTCTATGCCAAGCGTTTGATAGTAAAGCAGCTGGTTAGCTTGGCTAACTCCGCTCAAATGTAGTAAAATCTGACTGAACAGCACATCTGAAGCTCTGTGCCACTCGTTCTCTGAGACCACTAAAGGACAGCCTTCTTTTGAAAGTACGATTGTCAATGGGAGTCTTGTGTTCTGTATATGTGATGAAGTTGTTTTTCTATCTCTCAGGGAACTAAGGCCTGGTTTACACGGGGACGCTTGCAGGTAAAAACGCCAAAATATTTTATGGGAAGCGTCTTTCCTTTAGACGGCGTTTTGGGGCTTAAAAACGCAAAAATGTGAAACCACCCTCCAGAGTGTAAAACTGTAATCCGCTACGCCGTATCGTGTCGTCTACACTGTCAAGACACAAAACTCTGCTCAGATCTGCTCACGTCACGTACGCGTTTACGTCACATCCATGCTCCAGTACAGGGAAATAAACAAACGTGAGATTATTTCCATGCGTCAGACCTTCAAGCTGCTCTGGCAGCTCTAATAAACTTACAGGAGTCTTTCCATCAAATGTACAGGATATGTACAGATAGTATTAGTGAACAGAGAAGGATCTGTAATTACCTCTATCACATTTTGGATGCACCGATTGGTCGGAGTGGAGCCAGACGGCTTTGACGAGACCTGGGAGATCTAGTGGATAGTGGAGAACTTTGTGGAAGGAGTAGCTGATGAAAATGCGTGGCGTGAAAACTTCCACATGCTCAAAGATGCTCTTATCTCTTTAAGTGATGCCGCCTGGCATGATACCCAATCCAATTCACACACTTTAGCGTCACCGTATGCACGTAGATTTCCTCCCGAAAACACTTGTCTAAACGCGGAATAAAAAGTGAAGACGAGACGCCACTTTTGCGTCTTCTGTTCAGACCGTCATCATGTAAACGTAGCCTAGATTGAGCTTCTGATTGTCACTTTTTGTATCCCTGATAAAGCTTTGGATACAGCTGATCAAGTTGTCCAGGTGTTTTAGAGTTCCATGCAGTGCCCACTTTTAGACTTTTAGTCCAATCATGATCTGGCACTGAGAAAACACTCTTTTGCTGTGAAAAACAATCTGACTCCTGTTACTTCAAAGTTCTTCCACTATAACAATGTCACTGATGGTAATGGTGATTTGATGCACAGGTGAACACTGGCTGCAAGTTGAGTTACTTTAATGAACATGTGATGAGAAGACTGAACCCTCTGTTATCTGAATACACCCTTCAATGGAAGGGATGAAACTTGAGGAAATCTACCCTTTCGTACAAAGGAGTTAAATTGGCCAAAACAACACATTTCCTTAAATTTGATTGCTGACCAAGAAATAGTGCAGAATCTTTAAAATGTATTCTTCATTTTACATGTTATAATGCTTTTAATGTTTCTGAATCCTGAGATTTTTAATATGGTCTCACACTTACAGACCCCACTGAATATTTAATGCTTAGCCAGACAAAGTCTCTTCCTGGAGGAAGTTTACTTGCTTGCAACTCTGCATCCACCATATTGAAACTATACATGTACAAGTGTGTTGTACTGAGGTTGTCCAACTGAAAAGTCATATATATAGCTTTATAGTAGAAATAAAAACATATCTGTTTAATCCCCAATGATTTTTGTCACTAGTTTGAATGTTAAATTGTTTCTCAATATCAAATTATTTATACATTTGGGTAATGCATTCTGTTATGAATACAGGGTTCTAAAACATGTCTCAAATAAAGCTCAAAAGTTGTTTTGTAAAAAGCAAGAATCCTGTCTCTCAACTTGGTCTTATTACTGAATTTGTATGGTCATGTGAGAGTACAACAGTCAGCCAAGGACAAAACCAAATTTTCCATTGTGAAAATTCACTAAAAATCTATATAGGCTTCTAGCAGTGAGCCGGTGTTGTTGTTGTGAGGAGGCCTGCAGCTTCCAGACAGAGAGAGGCAGCAGTCAATATGTGATGATAGCCAGATAATGATGGTGCTGGAATTGGAAACAGATGAGCTTCTTTCTCTCTCGGATCTTAGTCCCTCAGTACATGACACACACTGTATTCTATGTACATGTAAACTACACAGGAGCCCAGAAAGAAGACAAACACACAGAGACAATCAATTAGCCTTAGATAGACAAAAAAGACACATCATATTTTTAAGAGCAAACTGAAGACTTATCTTTTTAACTTGGCTTTTACCTGAACCATCTGCTCATGCATCTTACTATATATATATATATATATATATATATATATATAAATATAATACTTTCCATTGTCATTATTGACTTTTACTTTTTTATTATTTATTTATTTATTATTATTATATATATCTTTTTATCTTATTTTATTCTTTATCTAATTTATTTCTAAGCTGCCTCCAGTGTTTCCTCACTGCTCCATGTTGAGATGGAGCTTCCTCAGTTCCTCAGTTTGTGCTTTGTTTTTAATAGGATGGGTGGGATGAAGGTGGGTCTTTTTATTATTATTTTCTCCTTTTTTTATGTAAAGTGCTTTCTGTTGCATCTCTCATGTATGAAAAGTGCTATACAAATAAAGTCTGATTGATTGATTGATTGATTGATTGATTGATTGATTGATTGAAGTATGAAAATAGAAAACAAGAAAAACAGACGCCACATAAGGAGCACAGATATTTCATTGACAAGCTAGGTGAGTCTTTCTATAATGAACTAGACAGGACTTTATTTTCTCACGATGGGACAACGGTAAGAAGACAGCAGAGACACAGAGACTGAGTCACACACTGACCGGTCTTTGAGGTCGTCCAGGCAGCGTTGTAGATGAACTTCACCAGCAGTCACCAGAACATGTTCTCCTGTTTCCTGGATCAGAACCTCAGCACAGGGATCTGCCTGGTTCAACAAACGCATTCCACGAACCAGCTTTGGCATCTCACCTAGCACACAAACACATTTGATGGAGACCAATTCATTGATTTTTCTGTATTAGCAATTTATGGGTCAATGCATCTATTGAGAGAAAAATGGTCCCAGTGCACCTCTATGACAGTGTATAATGCCCTACAAAGTCTAACTGCAGTAACTAAGTTTTTGGTCGAAATTGAGTTTTAGCTAAAAATGAACTTCTTGATGTCTGTTTTATCTTGTGACAAAATTTACAAAATCCAACTCAAAACCAAGCAGTAATTGTACTTACCATTGTCTGCTTCGGATAGATATACTAAAATATATACAAAATAATAGAAATTATAAGTTTATTTGAAAGGGAAACTGTGTTCAAGTAAAAAAAGTGAGATACAAATATATTAAGACCACAATATGGCATTAGTTTATGATATCAAGTCTAAAATACGTAAATCTTTTAATTACACTTATAACAAAATCAATTTGAAAATGTTTATTCACTGAAAACAAAATATAAAAACAACAGTTACTTCTCTGTGTTTCTGCATTACTATTAGAACATTTTACAGCAATGCAATAACTACATTTTTGGGTCAAATAAATCATCATGATTTTTGAGTATAAAAATGACATCATCAATACATGTAGAAATAAGTGTCATATCACTTATCTACCTATAACCCATTTGGCTGGCCAGTTAAAAAAACGTTAAAAAACTTTAAAGCAGTTTTTCTCAGTTTTACCTTTTGCTTAGTTACTGCAGTTAGACTTTGTAGTTCAGTATAGTGGCTCCAAGTTGTGTAGCATTCAAGTGCTCATGAATGTGTTCTCCACCTGCCATTTCACCTGGCTGGGTGAAGTGAAAGATAGACTGCAGGGTGTGGTGACTAATAAATACACTCAGTGCACTCTGCTCGGGCCAGTTCATCGCTGCTTGCAGCTTTAATTTATCTTGTTTTAAGAGTTAATTTCTTATTTTATGTGTTCAACATGCTTATTTCTAGATTTAATAATCTTAATTTAAGAAATCTTGTCAAGGGAAATTATCTGTCCATGCAGCAAGATCATTTCCCTCAGATTTAGGCCCCGTTCACACGAGGACGGTCTGAACAGAAGACGCAAAAGTGGCGTCGCGTCTTCACTTTTTATTCCTCGTTTAGACGAGCATTTTCGGGAGGAAATCTGCGTGCATACGGTGACGCAAAAGTGTGTGAAATTCGATTGTATGCAGCCAGGCGGCATCACTTAAAGCGATAACAGCATCTTTAGGCATGTGGAAGTTTTCACGCCACACATTTTCATCAGCTACTCCTTCCACAAAGTTCTCCACCATCCACTAGATCTCCCAGGTCTCGTTCACAGCCGTCTGGCTTGCCTCCGATGAATTGCTGCATCCAAAATGTGATAGAGGTAATTACAGATCCTTCTCTGTTCAGTAATACTATCTGTACATATCCTGTACATTTGGTGGAAAGACTCCTGTAAGTTCATTAGAGCTGCCAGAGCAGCTTGAAGGTCCGACGCATGGAAATAATCCCACATGTTTGTTTATTTTCCTGTACTGGAGCATGTATGTGACGTAAACACATACGTGACGTGAGCAGATCTGAGCAGAGTTTTGCGTCTTGGCAGTGTAGACGGACACGATACGGCGGAGCGTATTTGACTTTTCCACTTTGGAAGGTGGTTTCAGATTTTTGCGTCTTTAAGCCCCCAAAATGCCGTCACCGTCTAAACGAAAGGCACTTCCGATAAAATATTTTGTCGTTTTCACCCGCGAGCGTCCTCGTGTAAACGGGGCCTTAGTGTTTTTATCTTGTTTTTAGACACACCTTTTTTGCAGTGTTGGTTTGAGTTAATGAGATTTGTTCACAGTAAGTGAAATGAAGAGAAGCATCAGCCTATTATCATCAACAGGTTTGTTCACCTGGATGAGACTCTCTTCTTGTGTAAAGAAGCAGAAATGTGGAAATGTGAAGAAGTTAAGGCCTTCGTGATTGCATCAACCCAAGCTATTCCAGTTTTAACTCTACTACATATCACAACATAAATGGTCAGATCATATTGTAATTGTTTAACCCTCCTGTACTCCTGGGGTCCTTTTTGACCCCAAATCATTTTCAACAAAAAATAAATGAATCAGGTTTTTATTACTTTTTCTTCTCTTGAAATTAGGCCTAATTTTATACATTTGACTAAAATTGACCAATAATAATGAAAAAAAAAGAAAAGAAAATACAAATTTGTTGATCATGGGTTGCCTTAAAAGGTGAAAAAAAAAAAGTTGGTAAAAATTTTTTTCTACATGTCCTTAAACCAGTCTAATGTCATGATTTTGACCCCTGAGGACTATGGGTGCTATAAAAATGTATAAAACACGTAGAAATGTGTGAAGAAAGTTGATAATTATCTAGGATGCAGAGTGGCACATATGCTGAAAATTTACTTTTTTGTTGCTGTCATCTAAAAATGAACAATGTTTTCAAAACATAAGTTTCACTAAAAGTTGACATAACCTACTCGGTGCATTCCCATGAAGAATTTTTTTCCCCACTATTACTATTGGGGAAAAAAATCAGGTTTTTATTACTTTTATCCTCTTGAAATGGGGCCTATTTTGTATATTTGACTAAAATTGACCAATAATAATGAAAAATATGAAAATCATATATCAATGTGTTGGTCATGAGTTGCCTTAAAAGGTGAAAAAAATGTGGTAATCATTTTTTCTACATGTCCTAAAACCAGTCTAATGTCATGGGGTCCTTTTTGACCCCTGAGGACCACAGGTGTTATACTTTTTTTTATTTTTGCTGACATCCAAAAATGAACAATGCTTTCAAAACACAAGTTTCACTAAAAGTTGACATAACCTACTCTGTGCATTGCCATCAAGAAATTATTATTTCACTATTAAACCTGCTGGGCTGCTGATCTGTGTAACCTCTCTAGCTACAGCATGTTTTTAAAATATGGCTCCAAAAACATGAGGCTTTAAAACCACAAACTAACGGCTAATGTCACAGTGGCTACTTCCACTTCTTCTATATCAGGGATTTCAAACTCAAATTACCTGGGGGCCACAAAATTACAAAAAAAAAGACACAAAATTACAAAAAAAGACACAAAATTAGCCTACACAAAATGACTGAAAAAGCACTAAATTATTTAAAAAAGACACAAAATGACAAAAAAGGCACAAAAATGACCAAAAATATACAGAATTACCAAAAAAGACACAGAATTATAAAAAAAGACACAAAATGACACAAAAAGACACTAAATGACCAAAAAAGATACAAACTAACAGGAAAAAACTAAATTACTTAAAAAAGACAAAATGACAAAAAAGACACAGAATTACCAAAAAAGACACAACATTATTTAAAAAGACACAAAATGACCCAAAAAGACACAAAATGACCAAGAAAAATACACAACATTACTAAAAAAATTATTTAAAAAAAGACACAAAATTACCAAAAAAAAGTAATTAAAGGGACCTTCCACACACAACACAATAAAGTGCCATTCATATAAAACTCACATTAAACTCATATCATATTAAGCTCATATCAATATCGTCACGAGGGCCACGATTGGACCGTGGGCCGGGAGTTTGAGACCCATGTTCTATACAGTCCGTGATGGGACACTGGTGAGTCAATGATACAATTCTCAAGCAGCATATGATAATAACTTAACACCAACAAAACAGCTGCCCAGAGAGGCATACGACAGTATAAAAAGTCATGAAAAATACTTAACAACTTTACAAAATAAATAAATACAAACATGGCTTTAGGAATGTTACATTTTTTTAGTAAACCAAAGACCAAGCACTGCAGCAGTCAATGCTACTGTCAGTCTAACAGACTCATTATCTGAGGTTAGCTCCATTGTCGTCAAAATGTCCATGTAAATGTTGCACTGGGTACCATGTTCCCTCATTACCTTTAACACACAAACTGTAGTCATCTTCTTCTTTATTCTGACTCAGTCCCACATACAGTGGCCTGCTGCCCCAAATACTCACTAGAGCACCAAATAGGGGATTAAACTGCCGCTTAAAATAGTTCCAAACAAATTCACTATGTCCTCAAGTTATGTTTGCTACGGTGGCCAGCTGTTTTAGGAAAATACTGTGCATTGCTAAACATTTAAAGTATGTATTTGTTGTTTTAAAAATGACAGGTCAGCTGGTTTGTTACACAGAACCCTTGGAGAAGGTGTCATAGGACCTTGTCAAACTCTACACCCCTGCCCGTCCTCTCCGCTCTGCATCAGCCAAACAGCTGGCGACTCCCACCCTGCGTGGGTCAACTCGCCTCAAAACCACTTCCAGACTTTTCTCTGTCTTGGCTCCCAAATGGTGGAACGAGCTCCCCACCGACATCAGGACCTCAGACAGCCTGTACATCTTCTGCCGCAGGCTGAAGACCTATCTCTTCCAACAATACCTTGGTTAAGTCATGGTCACCTAACATATATATTAAAAAAAAACAAAAAAAAAAACCTCTTATTCTTTTCTCTTCTTTTCCTCTTTAACATATTGCACTCCTTTAGCGATGACAGTTGGCTCTTAAAGTTCTGTACTTACTTGATTCCTGTGGTCTATGTCTAGTACCATCAGGTTGAATCACTTATTGTATGTCGCTTTGGACAAAAGCGTCTGCTAAATGACATGTAATGTAATGTCATAGCAGGAATGATTCTATCGAGAAAAGCCTCGAGTATTGTTCTTTGCTCTTCTTTCAGTGAAGAAATACTCTCCAGCTGTGACACAACTAATTCTGATGCAGCACTGATGCTAACCTCTACAGGAGCCACCATTGTTGTTTTGAAAGGACAGTCACCTCTCTGTGTAATCACACACAATGAAAAACAAGGTAGGTAGCTGCCAGTGGTAAGACAGAAGCCTGACAAAATAGATTTTTGTGTGAGAATTCAGGATCATAAAATATTGTGGGAATCCAGCTGGGATTGGGATTAAGTGCCACTGAAAGGGTATGGAAGTCAGAAATCACTGTGAGACAAACACATTGTTGGTTTGAGTTAATGGGATTTGTTCACAGTATAGCTGGGAAGGAATAGAGAAAAATCATTAAGATTGGGCACTTCTGGAAAAGTTTTTGATTTTTGGCAGGGTGTTAGGTATGGGCCTAAGGTTTTTAAAAATCCATGGATACAAATTGGGGTGGCCCCCCTAGTGGCTGGTATCGATAAAAAACAGAATGGTGCCTGCATAAAAGAGAAAAGGTTATATCTTTACCTTAGAGGTAAAAATATGGCTCTAGGGCCCTGAGAAATATTTCAATGTGACTTTTTCAGAGATATTGACAGTATAATATGACTATGATAATATATTTAACATGGAAATGGACTTAAAATAAGAAGAATATATCAGAATATGGATTCCTTGTATCAAACAAAGTATAACAAATTACATTATACAACAATTTAAGACTTAAGGAAGCTGAGATATAACCTTTTCTCTTTTTGGCGGGGGCCATTTTGGACTGCCACTAGGGGGGGCCACCCCAACTTGTATCCATGGATTTTTGAAAACCTTAGGCCTATACCTAAAACCCTGCCAAAAATAAAAAACTTTTCCAGAAGTGCCCTATTTTCATGAATTGCATTCCAGCTAGTAAGTGAAAAAATGTAGAGAAGCATCAGCCTATTATTATCAACAGGTTTGTTCACCTGGATGAGACTCTCTTCTTGTGTCAAGAAGCAGAAATGTGGTTTTGTCACTTCCTGCAAAGGTCTGCAATGCTTTTAAAGTGGCTAAAGTAATGTACTGGACATCTAACTCCTGATTTTGTTCACAGGCTCTTTTTGCATTACATTACCACTGGAGTTCTGGCCCTGTGACTCACTCCTTTTAAATGCCTGACCCCTACATCGGCAGCATATTTAGTTTGTATAATGTTATGCAAAAATCACTTTTAAAAAAGCCTTTTGTGTCTTCTTGTTTTAAGACAATCAGATGATTATTATTGGTAGACCAGCTTTCACAATCACAGAGGTACTGCTGTCTAGAGACTTAAAGTCTGGATTTTTGTGGGGAATTGCACCTTATTGATATTTATATTTTAACCGTTTCCTCCTTTTAACTGCAAATGCTGCACAGCAATTTCCTTCAAGATAAATAAAGTTATTAACAGTGTATTTGGTAAAATAGACTTAAGCATGCAGGACACAGTAACAAGTATCACATGGACGTACTGTGAAGGTATTCATCTCTTTAACCCTTTAGTCCTCTTTAAAATTACCTTACACTTTACACCTTAAGGTCCCGAACCGGTCCCTCTCATACTCACTTAAGTGTGAGTGTAATGCGTATATCCTATTTTATACACCTTGCAAAAGAGGAATTTTGGATTTTTTAAAAATTATAATGAAAAACAAACCCTGGCCAAGTTTCATACAATTAGCCTTTAAACTGACCGATATATTGAGAATCAAAAACATAAAATCAGCTGAATGTACATGTTTGGTCCCTAAGGTGCCTCAAGGGTTAAAAAAATGAAATTAGTGTGGTTCAGGGTATCTAGATGTCCCTATTAAATATTCTGAAACCAAAAATACCCCAAAACTTGATAAATGTGATAACATTTTAAATTCCTGAAATGTAAAATGGATGAGGTATGAGGTATGCATGTGCTTTCAAAGACCTACCTGGATGTTTGGGTTCTATGGCAACCCGTACAATGGGCGTGGCCTCAAAGTTGAGTGGGATGAAAGGTGGGCAGGCTGGGGAGGTGGACAGGGTGGCTGACTTCAAGACACACTCCTCCAGACCTCCGATACCTGATAGTAGAAGAACATCAACGCACAGTGTTACAGCAGGGCTAGGGTAGGATCAGTGCTGGCAAGAAATAAATAAGCAGAAAAGACCCAAGGGGTGTGCTCCTTGTATATTATATAGTATCGTAACATTACTAGTATTAATTGTTATAAATCTCTGAAGAATCTCATCATAGTGTACACACACCGGCAGTAGCCCCCATGGCCCTTTCACTATTTCCCCAGAGGACATTTTCTCGTTATTATTATTATTACACCTTTTGCTTCTGTTTTTGCTGCTGTGACAAGTGAATTTCCCTGTTGTGGGATCAATAAAGTCAAATCTAATCTACTGTCTGGTCACACCAATGCCTCATATATGTAGATGATGCGTACACAGATATATTAATCTGTTATTTTGCTTGCTATTTTGTTTCCATGCATATGTACCAAGCCTATTTTTAAACTTTATGAAATATGGTGACTGTACTGCTACTGCATGTCTCTCTTGCCATGCTAGTCTCATATTGTCTCATATTACTGTTTCACATTGATTTTGCCTTGTTCCTTTGGGACCACAACACAAATCAACCTTATGACTTTTTGGGTTATTCTGACTAGAGCTGCAACAATTATTCAATTAATCGAACAATAATCGATTATTCAATTCGTCAACTATTTTGATAATCGAATAATTGGTTTGAGCAGTTTTTTTAAAGACAATAAGTCCAAATTCTCTGATTTCAGCTTCTTCAATGTGAATATTTCTCGTTCATTTGTTCCTTTATGACAATAAACTGAATATCTCTTTGGCCTGTGGACAAAACAAGAGATGTGATGACGTCATCTTGTGGTTTGGGAGACACTGATAGATTTTTTTTTAACATTTTATTGACCAAACAACTAATCGATTGATCGTTTAAATAATCGACAGATTAATCGACAATGAAAATAATCGTTAGTTGCAGCCCTAATTCTGACTACAATACTTTGTTTGTGGCTGGACTGCAGGGACGGGTCAGTTTCAGAAGTGTACTGATTATAGCCTATAATGCAGAATTGATGATCTTTGGTCAAGAATTGATTTCGACTAAGATAGATTTGTTGCTGGGTAAAAGCCATGCTGATTTTTACAGGAACCTGCTGTGGGTGTTTCGTGGGTGAGGTCACCCAAAAAACAAAGAAATAAAATCAAAAATATAACAGCAAGATACACACAGAGCTTGCTAGAACATCCTGAGATTTATTTGGATAGGGATGAGAGCCATCAGCAAGAGAGGGACTGAGGCCTCTGTTCACAGATTCCTGTCCTGCCTTTAACATCATCCAGCTCCACACTGGAGCACACAGCTCACATCTCAAGCTAAATCTGAATGTTGTAGGCAGAGTATACTGGAGTTGTGTATTTACAGATCTTAGTGTGTTTCTGCTGTACCTTTCACAGCTCTGTACAAGAAGAGCAATGGAAGTGGTGTTACAATGTAGGGCATGATTGGATATACATAAAAAATATGTGTCAGTGATCTTATAACCTGCATGATAAAAAAACAAAACAGAGTAACATTAACAACGTTACATTTTTCTTAAGCTTTACAGTTAACAAACAAAACAAAAACATGGAAGACTAATCAATCCGTGTATCACTCGTTCTTTCCATTTTCAATTGGCAATCAAAAACCAAATAATGAAAAATTGACTGGTTATTTTGTTCTTTGTTTTTTTTTTATTATAACACAAAAAACGAAAAAAAAAAAATGCTTGTTTTTTCATATTTCAATATTAGGCTCAGATCAAAAATAAGAACTGGAGAAACGGGCACCAGGACTGAATTTGATTTTAATATTTAATTGGTCGGGTTCACGCGACCCGGAAGTTAGACTGTGGTCCAGTGAGCCGTCATTCGCTTCTCCGTAGTCAAACCAGCCGTCACTATATAATGTAGTGCGCCCGTATTGTGATATTTATGGTAAATCCATTGAAACTGCTCAGAGCGAGCTGACATGAAGGATAAACACTACTGTCATTCTTTCTCACTTTTTTTCAGTATAAAACTCTTACCCAATTCAATAGTTGTAGTAACAGTAGTAGTTCTACTTCCTTTTTTTATGAAAGTGATGTAAACTATCAATAATGTTTTCTTTAAGTATTACATATAAGTTTTGTAGCGTGATCATTATTCACTGTTTTGAATTCGTCCAGATCCAAAAACACTATCTTACATTTACCTTCTGACGTTGCTGCACTCTTTGTACTCTGCAAAAAAGGTGTGTCTAAAACAAGATAAAAACACTAAATCTGAGAGAAATGATCTTGCTGCATGGACAGATAATTTCACTTGACAAGATTTGTTAAATTAAGATTATTAAATCTAGAAATAAGCATGTTGTACGCTTAAAATAAGAAATTAAAACAAGATAAATTAAAGCTGCAAGCAGCGATGAACTGGCCCGAGCAGAGTGCACTGACAATTATTTGTTTCTTACCAAGATAAAAAAAAAATTATAGATTTAGAAGTGTTATATAATTGATTATGTTTTAAGAGTTAGTTTCTTATTTTAAGCGTTCAACATGCTTATTTCTAGATTTAATAATCTTAATTTCACAAATCTTGTCAAGTGAAATTATCTGTCCATGCAGCAAGATCATTTCCCTCAGATTTAGTGTTTTTATCTTGTTTTTAGACACACCTTTTTTGCAGTGTACCATTCATTGAAAGAGCTCAAGTGGTGCTCTGCTCTGTTGTGAGGACGAGTCAGAGCACTGCAACAATGAATAACGAGAAAGGCTTCAAATAAGTTCACAAAAGAGTACAAGAGAGGACCAAATATATGAAGTATGTCACAAAAGAAGGCAAAGAATAAATAAAGGCATGTGTAACTAACAGGCAAACCTGTTAGTAAAAGAAAGAACAAAAGAAAATTAAAAAACAAATGAAGAAAAAACTCAAGACAAAAAGTGTCAAATTGTACCTTCCCTTATATATTCCATCTCCAAAAGGAAATGTGATAAACATAAAGCTGTGGAGCATTATCCGTCTTAAAGCCAAGATTATACTCCTTGTACTCTCCCCAGACACACAGGAACAAAACAAAAACAGTTCCAGTTCAAAGAAGTATTGTATGCGCACTGATAATAAAAGTAAAGCGGCTCTTAAGACGAGTACAATCTACCAGTCACACTGAGGTAAAAACCTACAGCTCCTCTGTTCCATTTACTGTCTCTCATGCACATGAGGGCTTCAATAGATAAAACAAGCAGGCCTGTTTTATTGTGTTTTGGAACCGAAAGTAGTGACATGCATGACACCAAGTGTTCACAGACATGTTAAGGTAGCTGGCCATCCAGTCTGATTACTTTCATTCTGTGAAATCCACACTGTAACAAATTGCTGTAAGAAAACAGCCAAATTGTGACAGTAACATACTGTTTTTCATTAAAATTGTATTATACTGTAGAAAACAATGCATTCTGGGCAATATTTGTACTTGCCGTTTCCCATAAAATATATGATATGCATATATGTGATATTTTCTTTTTTTTTTTTTTAAAGATTATTTTTTGGGGCATTTTTTTGCTTTATTGAAAGTGATAGATTGAAAGGGGGTGATAGAGGGGAAGACATGCGGAAAAGGGAGCTCAGGCTGGATTTGAACCCGGCTCCGCCATAGCAAGGACTCAGCCTACATGGTGAGCGCTCTACCAGTGTGAGCCACCGGGATGCCCCTATGTGATATTTTCTAATTCTCTTCTTGTCCACATTTTTAATGGCTGTATTTTACTTAACCAACTCATTCAGTATATGGTATATTAAAATTACTAAGGTTATTGTGAAGACAGCGCTTAATTCATAGTGATTGGCTTTCAGACAGTAATATGCTCTATTTACAAAAATGACTGCATTGTATATTGCAACAATATTGCAACTAGCTTCAGCACCATACTGTGTTTTAGTCTACTGTAAAAATCAATGAAATGCAGGATTGTTCTGTAATTCAGTATGTGGTTTTATCACAGTGACATTCTGTAAAGTAAATAACAGTAGAGAAACTGTAAAATTAACAGTAGAATGCTGGCAACCCTGCTGCCAGTATTTTACTGTTAATTTACAAGACAATTGTTTACAGTGCAATCGATTTTAAAACCATGAAGAGGTGGTGGTACTGGTCATGTAAAACTGGAAAACTCGAAGGGTGTAATGTGTGAAGAGTCATTGGAAACAAAGTTTCCTGTGCGGTGACCTAAGTTCTTGCTGGCTAGAACAACAATAAGTCCAAGCATGGCAGTTGTGGGCTGAGTCTGATTCCAAACCATGTCTTTACCCAAACCAAGGACACAAGTCAAACTTCAGCAAATAAACAAAAATGGCCCCAATATTAAGATTAAGGCTACGTTTACATGATGACGGTCTGAACAGAAGATGCAAAAGTGGCTTCGCGTCTTCACTTTTTATTCCACGTTTAGACGAGCGTTTTCAGGAGGAAATCTGCGTGCATACGGTGACGCTAAAGTGTGTGAATTGGATTGGGTATGCATGCCAGGCAGCATCACTTAAAGCGATAAGAGCATCTTTGGGCATGTGGAAGTTTTCACACCACGCATTTTCAGCTACTCCTTCCACAAAGTTCTCCACCATCCACTAGATCTCGCAAGTCTCATCCAAAGCCGTCTGGCTCGCCTCCCACCAATTGGTGCATCCTAAATGTGATAGAGGTAATTACAGATCCTTCTCTGTTCACTAATACTATCTGTACATATCCTGTACATTTGGTGGAAAGACTCCTGTAAGTTTATTAGAGCTGCCAGAGCAGCTTGAAGGTCCCACGCATGGAAATAATCCCACGTTTGTTTATTTCCCTGTACTGGAGCATGTATGTGACGTAAACACGGGTAAACGGGGCCTTTGGAGCAGCGGGCAGCACATTTTCTGAGCCTGGGGAGCAGTGGAGGGGTTAGGTGCCTTGCTAACGGACTGCAAAAATGGTCTATATATGGCCCAGCAGTCAAACTCGCACATGTTACACTGAAAACTGTACAAAGGCAATATTTATTTTGGTTAATGATAAACTTTTGGTTTTGTAAATATGTACCCTGAATTTAAAATCTGATACATGTTTGACACACTAGTCGTGTCTCCATTTAAGTCAAATCAAATTTTGAAGAGGAATTTTCAAATGTCCCATTAAAGACTATGTGAATTAGGGAGCTTTCCATCAACTGGTTAGATCGAATAAACAAAGCTGCATGAACGTACTTTGGTCAGCAGATGGCAGTGTAATATATTGCCGTGGGCTAATCAGTCGGGAAGAAGAAGAGATTATGCAAGAAAGAAAACAGTAGAAGAAGAGATTGAGCAAGAGAAAAAATATATTTTTTATATCGATATATCGCCCAGCCACAGTAACAGGCACTAAATGGTAACCAGTTAAATGATAAAGGCGCTTTGAGAGAGGTCTGGTAAATACTGTCTCTACTAATCACTCCATCCCTTTGCTCTCTCTTCCACTCTGGGCTGAATTATTTCTGCTGTGATCAAAAGAATAAAGTAAATTAATAAAATAAAAGGGCTGGTCCTTACTTAACACCCAACCTCAAAACCCACTGGGTTATCTCTTTAAAGATTTGGCCATTTCTCACACCACAGATGGAAAGACTTGTTTTAATCTTTGTGTCACAGATACTACACACGCTTTGTCTCTTGCACGTGAACAGTGTTGGTTTGTGGCTTTGTGTACGGCTGGTGAGCACAACGCTGAGAGCTGGCTGACTGCTCCAGCAGATGCAGGACATTGTTGGCTGCCTCCTATGTAACTTAACACTGTAATTACCCTAAGGTGACTTGATCTCTATTGGCCTTCCAAGCCAAGAAAGAACAATAAAACTGAAGGAGGGAAAAAAATGAACTCAGAGAACTCCGACCAGCCCACAATCTGTGCTGCAGACCCACAACAGAATTCATTTAAAATGAAATGTATAGCGCCAGAGCTGCAGCTTGGACAACTCTCAGCAGGTCAAAACAAAGCATCCTTTGAATGCGTTTCATTGGTGAAAACAACCCATTCTCACTAGCTCCACCACACACTGCTGTCTTGCAGTCTTAGGCCCCGTTTACACGCAGGTAAAAACAACAAAATATTTGATGGTAAGTGTCTTTCATTTAGACGGTGACGGCGTTTTTGGGGCTTAAAAACGCAAAAATCTGAAACCACCCTCCAGAGTGTAAAACTGTAATCCGCTCCTCCGTAGCGTGTCCGTCTTCACTGACAAGACACAAAACTCTGCACAGATCTGCTCACGTCACTTACGCGTTTACGTCACATATATGTGCCAGTACAGGGAAATAAACAAACATGTGGGATTTTTCAATGCGTTGGACCTTCAAGCTGCTCTGGCAGCTCTAATAATCTTACAGGAGTCTTTCCACCAAATGTACAGGATATGTACAGATAGTATTAGTGAACAGAGAAGGATCTGGAATTACCTCTATCACATTTTGGATGCACCAATTGGTCGGAGGCGAGCCAGACAGCTTTGGACGAGACCTGGGAGATCTAGTGGATGGTGGAGAACTTTGTGGAAGGAGTAGCTGATGAAAATGCGTGGCGTGAAAACTTCCACATGCCCAAAGATGCTCTTATCTCTTCAAGTGATGCCGCCTGGCATGATACCCAATCCAATTCACACACTTTAGCGTCACCATATGCACGCAGATTTCCTCCTGAAAACGATCGTCTAAACGCGGAATAAAAACTGAAGACATGACGCTACTTTTGCGCCTTCTGTTCAGACCGTCATCATGAAAACGTAGCCTTAGAACATGGCCAGAAGCAGATGTGCTATAACTCCTGTACTAAAGGTAATCAATTCAATTAGAAGTTGGAAACAAAAGGTTTTTTCAGTGATCATCTTAACTGCATGAACATCATCATAACTATCTGAGGGCTAAATCACACTGGTCCCATTCATGAATATTTTATTATTATTCTCTTAAAGACCCCCTTTAATAAAAATAACGTTTTTTTTTTTACATGTCTACGTGTTTTTTTCTATATGCTACCAAACATATCATGAGCTGAAAAAGCAGTCATGGCCATGGCTTTGCATTTCTGCCTTAGAACTACAGTGTACCAAAAACATCTGGACAGTCATGGTTTCATATGTCACATACCTAAGGAACCAATCCCATTAACTTTCCTCATCTTTAGAATAACACTATGGCGAAACAAGGGCTATCAGTGGAGAAGATACACATGAATATAAATATGTGTATGTTTGAGACACTCTCTGTTTTGTTGAGTGTATTTTTGTACCTCTGCCTGCCTTGTCTTTGTATCTGCATATTTAACAAAAGTAAAGAGTTTTTGTCATTATCCTGAGTCATTTAGGGTCTCCAGTGAGTGTTATGGCAACAAAATCTTGGTGAATATGCATTGTTGGGATAAGTGGATATTGGATAAACCTTTCAGGCAATAGAAAATCATGAATCATGTGTCATGTACACTGCAAAAATGCCGACTTGTATTTTTTGGCCTAAAACAGTGATTTAAGTTGGTAAAACTTGGAAATATAAATTATTGATATTTAGGGTATTAATGTAAGTTAGCACAACAAAGCATGCCAGTTGAATGGTCAAAACAAGTTGGTGAGTTGTTGGTACTTATATCTTTAAGTTGGGGTTTAAAACAAGGGACAATAGTTCTGCTAACTCTTATTTCTTTGTTGAGAAATGCTGGAAAGCCAACTTTCCGAGTTGGCACTGCACTTGAAGTCTCATTGTGGCTCTGCTGCCTGAGCTGGAGTCCACATAGGTAAGCAACCCTTAATTAAATTTATTAAAATGATATGGGAATTTTATTCTGAGCTGTGTTGTGCAGTGTGGTACGTCTTTTCGTGGAGAAGGCAACCTACACATTTTCAATATTTAAACACAAACAGGTTTTCGGTCATTAGCGAAAGCTACCGGCTAACTGATGCTAGCCGCGCTGCTTGTTACAGCTACAAGAGTAGCCGTTAGCGTATCAATGCTAACTCAAAATTGGGGTCGCAACAATAGCTGATATTTCATAGCGGCGTTACAATCGTGCCAATTCAGCACATTGCAGAAGTTAGCAGAAGAACTTAAAATTTTATCAAAGTTTGTTCCCTTGAAATTTTGAGTTCACCCAACTTTTCTTTTTTTTTTACAGTGTATATATCAGAGTAAGAGCAGCAACCCATTGTGCCTACCTGTGCTTTCCAGGAAAACACAGCGACTTCACTGTTAAATACATTTAAATAAACGTAATAGATTTGGTTCAATGTCCTGCTCTATATAATGCAATAAGATGTGTGTGCTGTTGATATCTTGGGCAGTGGCAGTTACTGTTTGGCACCATACAACATGCCTCTGCACTGTGGATTTCCAGCTTTGGAGCAGCTAGAACATCAGAAAGAACAGCGTCCTTTTCAGCTCTTACCACTTGGAAAAGAGATGTGAACTGAAGCTGAAGACTTTCTGTTTGACACTGCCTTTCAGTAAACAATAATTACTAATACTGCACAGAAACTTTTATTCCTTTGATATTTAATCTTTCTTAAAACAAATGTATTGAGTGTTATGTTTGAATGTCAGTTTATATATGTCTCTTTCCAATGTTTTTCATGTTTTGTGTAAAGCACTTTGAATTGCCTTGTTGTTGAAAGGTGCTGTACAAATAAATGCTTTGCCTTGAAGCCATACTGACTCTGGCATAACTGTAGAAATTCTGCATATTAATTGCTTCTGCAAGACTTAAGAAAAGAAAAATCTAAGGAATTCATATTCAATCTCCATGAGATTTACTAAAAAAATAAGAAAAAAGCTTACAAACGAAACCTTTTTACAACCTAACATAGCAACTGAACGTAGAACCGTAATGAGCAAGCTAAGACGAATGCCTGCAGGAAACTGATACAGGACACATGTTGTACTACTCACTGTGCTCTAGATTCATATCATAGTGAACAAAGAAATCTGTCATTATGTGGTGAAATTGCAAAACCTCTAAATGTATGATGTTGAAACACAATAAAAGCTTATTTTGAAAGACTTCAAACTAACATAATCTAGTTATAGAGTTTTGTTGTCTTTTCAAGGAACTTGAAGCCGTGTATCATTGGTATCTAACCACAACAGCTGATCAGCAACTGCTCAGGATTGACCTAACTTGAGGCAACTGAACTTAAAATGAAAACCAAGAGATATGCCAGTACACACACACACACACACACACACACACACACACACACAGACACACAGACACACAGACACAGACACACACACACACACACACACACACACACACACAGACACACAGACACACACACACACAGACCAAGTCTGGTTATGTCCAACTGCAGAGCTCAGGATGACTCAAGCCTGAAGACATTTCCTCCAACCACAAGTACAGTTGGCTGTGACTCTGGTTATATAAAGATGATATTTTTTCCCATCCTCTTACCCCCCCCCCCCTTTCAACTTCCATTAAAACTGACTCAAGACACACAAAAAGGAATGAGAGAGAGGTGAGGTAATGCAATTGGAGCAGAGCTATGAAGGAGAGATACAGGGACATAGAAGAAACTTGTCTTGACCTCTCATCTCAGGTGCTGTTTGCAGTGGATTACTAGAAATATATAGATGGCAAAAGATTTAAGATTACCCAAAACCAAAAAAATCGAGCAAGTTAAACTTCGAAAACGGAGAGGACAGGAGTGTATTATTTGAACAAGAGGAATTGTGTAACTGTATTTCAGCCTGCAATAACTATTTTCACACTTTCCCACTGAATCTCCTGAGATCAAACTGCAGGTAGGGCTGCACAATTAATCAAATTTTAATCGTGATCACAATATTGGCCGCCAGGATTAAATTAACCTGATCGTCAGCGATATTTCTATTTTAAAATGCGGCTCTCCTGCATATCTAATCAAGCACTTTCTACACCAGTAGTCCACCAACCACCAGGGGGCGGGGCCATTTTTATCCCCTGAAAAAGCGTGGTTGCTGATTGGATAGAACGCTAAGCAGGATGTGACGGAGTACTGGATGCCACAACAACACACGCCATTTGTAAAAGCTGGCGAAGCAGTGTTGCCAACTTAGCGACTTTGTTGCTATATTTAGCAACTTTTCAGACCCCCTTAGCGACTATTTTTCAAATAAGCGACTGGCGACAAATCCAGAGACTTTTTCTGGTGTTATTGGAGACGAAGGCGTCGAAGCGGCACAGTCCTCCTGCAGCAGTCTCTCCCAGTTGCAGAGCCGGAGGGGATGTTAACCCCTTAGTGTCCAGTCTACAAATTGCTAACAGGCTAACAGTTAGCTCTGTAGCAGTACAGTGTGTATGTGCTGCTGCTGCAGGAGGTGTTCACTTAGCGATCTCTGTTTGTTTACAACAAGCACCTGACACTAAAAACTGTTCCTATTGTTTGTTTAAAAGTAGTGCAATAAAAATACAGATGTTTTCCCTAATATGATGAATAATTCTGACTAATAATAGTGATTACAATATTGATCAAAATAATCGTGATTATCATTTTAGCCATAATCGTGCAGCCCTAAGAGCAGATGGTCACCTGTTCCAGGAAGTGAAGGATTATCGTTTAAGACAATTCCTACCAAAAGCCCACAAAGAGCAAAATTTGGTACCTCCATTATCTTAAAAATCAAAATGCATTAATCATAGTGGTGTAACCCTGAACAAAGTAAAATTTTTGGGTCAGTTTGGTACGTGCAGAAAATATATATTTTTATTTATTTTGAAAATTGTAAACATGTAACGGTGGCTCACGGCCACTATAGTAACAGTTACGGAGCTTGCTCTCATTTTTACAGGACAGGCACAATGAAGTGACTAAAATGCAGATGTGAAGGCACATGGCATTTTCTAAGACAAATACATGGATTAAAGTTAAAAAAAAAATCTTCTGTCTGAAATTGTATCCGCGCTACAGCCAAGTCACATGCAGTGTGTGAAACATGTTCCAGGTTACTTGACACCTGCTTAAGAAATACTAATGCAGAAGAATTCAGCACCAAATGCAGCCATCACATTTAAATGGTCAACCAATACTGTTTTACAGGAGGAGGATTTTAAACAGCTGTTCTATTGTATCTATTGCATTTTTTTTGTCTTTTCATTTTTTTTTTTTTGCAAAGCTTATCTTTACTCTAAAATAATTTAAGCATCTACATAACTTTTCATTACATGTTTTTATTTTCCCTATTATTTCAAGTAAACCTTTTATATATAAGAAAAAATACATCAACAAACAGTCCCAGGATTAAATAACAATGGCTGCAAATCTCTATCGTGCTTTGTCTTATTAAAAAAAATTAACAACAAACAGAACAAGCATCAAACAAACAACACCAACTTAGCGATCTCTGTTTGTTTACAACAAGCACCGGACACTCTGTGCACAGTTAGCGATGCCGGTTAATTCACGATCACTATGTTTATGATCAGCGGAGACTCTGTGCATAATTAACTTTTGTTTTACAACAGTTGCGTCTCCAGTGTTTAATCCATCGAGTATGTGATCAAGGATCACGGTCGAAACTGTCGCTAAGCGATTACGCTACGATCGTAAACCATACGTCACCTCCGGAGTCTCGTAAATCCCTCTGGGGGCGTTTTTGTAATGGAGACATGCAGAGTGAGCGTCCATTTAGGAGGGCGTGGCCTGAGATTTTCCCAGTGCCCACTCTTCCCCCTAAAGGAAACACGGCTATTGATCTCATAAGTGGCCTCCGTGAACTCCAAATGACGAAAATCCATCGTAGCCACGGATAACTTTAATCCATGCAAATAATCTATGGCAGTGAGGTCACATATCAGCAGCTATAAACACTCTGCATTACTTATTATCTGCTGTGAGAAGCTACCCAAATGCTGTGGGGGGAAGGATCGCCTTCCAGTCTGTTGTCTGCTTCTGTGACAGATTCAACTGTCAATGAATTGAATGTTTGAAGTGTAGCCACAGATATAGCGGGGGAAGGTTTGCTTATTTTTAGACAAAAAAATGTTTTCCATTGAGCCTGACTAACCATAATTTCTGTTCTGAATGTGCAAGTTATAAACATGAATAGTCTATTTTGACAGTCTGACTCACCGGATGTTGACTTTGGGCTATTCATGCCATTGGCCATATTTTTAGACGCCATTCGCCTCTCCTTCTGCTATCTCTACTGTTTATTTTGCAGGGGAACCATCGCTGCATCCTGGGCTAAGCAACGCAGAAGACGGTTGTGATTGGTTTAAAGAAAAACAATCAAGCCAGAGCGTTTTGATTATAAATTATCCTAGGATGACTTGTCTGGCCAAGCCTTTCTCCAGCACTGACACAGCACTGTGGACACAGATCCAGCCATGGAAGACGAGACAGGGTGTACCAAATGTCCTCTACCTAGTGGTTTGGGACAAATGGACTCATCAACACAAGCAAAATTGTTACTAATTGAACAAAAAATAAAAATGTGGGCAAAATATTTGGTAACACTTTACAATAACCATCATTTATAAATGGTAAACAGATAGTTTATTAATGTTTAATCATCATTTATAAACCGTACATAGGCCATTTAGAATTACAAATACATACTTTACTAATGTTTAACTAACTAAATAATTTATAAATGGCAAATGATGGTATATTAATGTAAGTTTACTTTACCATTAACAAACAATTAAATTATAATTAATAGAAGAAGAAGAAGATTACTTTATTAATCCAACAATGGGGAAATTCAACTTCTGCATTTAACCCATCCTTTTTTACACACAAGTGAACACACCATGCAAGGAGCAGTGGGCAGCACATCACTGCATTAATTACTGCACATTGATAGTTTTAGTTGCACTCATTATTAGGGGTGTGCATTGGCACTGCCCTCACAATTCGATTCGATTACGATTCACCAGGTAACGATTCGATTCAATTCGATTCTACGATGCATTGCGATGCATCACAATTATACTGCACACAACAAGGGACATTTTTCGTCCGTCATGAGGCAATACAAGCAGTCAGGTAGGCCTAACAATAATAGATTTTATTGGCTATATTTTGAAAAGATGGCAAAATGAATCTCCTGCCTGAGTTCATCTAAGAGTAAGGAAAGAGAAATGCCTCCTCCTGCCATAAAAAAGGAACCTGCTGAGGTGGAATTTACATCAGCATAATGTCAAGCCCTTGTCCCTGAGGTAGGGAAGACGTTAGCGCTATCCCAGCTAGCTAGCTATCGCTAGTTTTCATGACGCAAAAATGTAACGTTAAGGAGTCGACTTTAAATAGGAAAATACAATGGTAATTACCTATCAATAGTACTTTCTATAAAAACGTAAATGTTAAGTCCTGTCAAATACTACCACATACTTCAGTCACAACATATCAAAATAGCTGGTCCCGCTAGCTTACCTGTGCTGCGCCTCAACACATGGCTCATTTGAATATTCAAATGAGCCATGTGTTGATGCGCACACTTCTCGAAGGACGGGGAGTGGGTCGGGTTAGCATTGTGTTTACTGGAACTTTGACAGGGGCGCAAAGGCCACCTTGGCCGTAAATTGAACATTTTTTCACAGGGCATCAAGGCCAGAGTGTGAAATTCCCACCCTGGCCCCCACAACTTTCCACTGGAGAACAGGAAATAAACATAATCGATTATGGCACTTTGCCACATTGATGCTGAATCGTGCATGCCCCGCATTGCCATGCATCACCGAATCGATTATTGTTGACACCACTACTCATTATAAATATTATAATTATATATTTTAACACCACATTTTAAGTATGTTAATGATTTTGAAATTATTCATATACCTTCAAGAAATTGGTTGAAAACATTTAAAGATTAAATATGTATAGCTCTTTGTAAATGGTTAATAATTGGTTTATAAACTATCTATAAACATTACTTAGTTATTGTAAAGTGTTACCATTTTTTTTTTTTAAGTTTTTAGGCCATTATGGCAGAATAACTTTGAATAGTCAATTTAATTTAAAGGTAGTTACTAGCTACATATCTTAATGACCCAGTCAGCATTATCTTTCCTTCTATTTATAGTGTGATTTCAGACACCAGACGTTAGGTTTTCTTAGCTCTTCTTTTTCTGTTGTTTAATAAATAATATAAGCAGATTAATTATAACCATTATAGTAACGACATTTATGAACAAGGCTTATTGTAAATTTTGAGCCAAATATTACCTTTAGAAATTGAATGAGTCCGATGGGGTGGTTGTGTTTACGGGGATCTGATCTGGCTCCATGTGGGATTAAAAAAAACAAATAGTAAAATATAATAAAATATTGGACCGTCTGGCTAAAACAGAAGGGGAGCATTTTAGAGTAGACGTGGCAGTGCAACATAAGGGGGATGAAGCAGAACTTTAATCTACAGTGCAGATAAAGACACCGGCAATAACTAGAATTGTATGCTTAATGATAAAGTATTAGTAAATGATAAATGATAAATGAGCCTTAACCTTTAGTACGTAAAGGTTAAGGCTCATTTATCATTTCCTGATTATAGATCTTAACTCAGATTTTAAAAAAATCAGAAAAAAGATCTGTACTGTCTGGAAGAAATAATTTGTTACACATGTTATAACATGCATGTATCCACAAACAACTATAGCTCACTAATGGTGCGCTTCAAGATGATTAGGAGTAATCCCATAGCACTAACATACACACTCTTGTTACCCATTTTCAAAATCAAAGCAGATGTTTGCAAGCAAATCAGATGTGGTGTCAAACTTTTGGATGATTGGTTAAGTCTATGGAGTCTTGGGCTATTTTGTCCATTTTTGAATCCTTTTCATGTCTTTTGTGTCTTTTTGGTCATTTGTGTCTTTTGTGTCTTTTTTGGTGTCTTTTTTTGGTCATTTTGTGTCTTTTTTTGTAATTTTGTGTGTTCTGTGGGTTTTTTTTTTGTCATTCTGTCTTCTCATTTTGTGTCTTTTTTGGTCATTTTGTGTCTTTTTTGTCATTTTGCGTCCTTGTGTGTCTTTTTTGGTCATTTTGTATCTTTTGTTGTGTCTTTCCTAGTTATTTTATGTCTTTTTTGGTCCTTTACTTTCAAAACACTATCATGCTCAATAAAGAATTTTGTTGGATTATGTTGGAAATGTGAACAAAGGTTGCAATTATAAGAGGGTTCCATCCAGTTCTATAATTTTATACTAAATATATTTGAGCTTGTCTCCAGTTTTACTTGGTATATCATCATCAAACTGAAACTGGCCTCATGGAGTTTACAGCCAGAACTTTAGAGGTAAATTTACAGTAGGGCCCCACGCTGCTTTGTTTTCTAGTCTGGATGTGATAAAGAAGTCATGATTTGGAGCTTTTAGAGACTCCAGAGGGTTAACTTAGATAACTGCATAACTTGTTTTGTTTTCCAGCAGGGATGCTTGAATCTTTCATCCAACATTAGGCTCTTCAGCTACATCTAAGTGTATGTGGCCTGGTTTTGAAATCATAATTTCTCAAGATACCATATTTCTTAGTTTATTTCATCATTACTTTGTCATTTTCATATGAGAAGATGACTATAATCTGCTGAGATGGTTACATAATTTGGCCGGACATGGGTTGAACTATTAACCATGTAACTTGGTACATCTTGGTATGTCTTTAAATCATCTCGTACAAGGAAGTAACACTGTGTACATCACAGCTGAGCTGGGAATAGCACTTTGAGCTGCCAGTGAGGGAAGCTCATGCAAAAAGCAACAGATTCTCTCAGTGACACTGATGACTCAGTGCATTCAGTTCGGCTTGAGGATTCTGTGTTAAGTGATCTGTTTATTAATAACTGAGCTGCTATAACTTTGTCACTGAAAAAAAATGGCATCTTTCACCAACCATTGTTTAGAAGAAATTTCTTCTTAAAACCCACTCACACCCCAGGTGGTTTTGGAATAGAATTATACAAGAAATTCCCTGAAAAGTTGGTTCCCCTACTGCTTCTGATATTTAATCACTCATTTACAACTGATTGACTAAAAAGACATGAACATTTTTACAAAGTTAATGGCAAACAGATGAAACAAACATAATGCCTCCATTATCCATGTAGACCAAACTGGATCCATCCCTGGAAGGTTTTCCTTTTTTAATGTTAGGAGACTAATGAACATAATGTACCATAACTATGAGGATCAGAAGGTGGCTGTCCTCTGCTTAGACAAGGAGAAGGCTTTTGATCAGACAGAATGGGCATACAGGTGGAGGGTATTGGAGGACTTTGGATTTGGTAGCTGGTTTGTCTCAAGTCAAATGGATGAAAATGTGACACGCCCACCCGTCTTCTTCCATTCTTACAAATCAAGAAAGGTCAACTCCATTTTCATTATATCCTGGTACGTGTCAGGGCTGTCTCTCATCCCGCTCCTCTTTGCGATTGGTATTGAGCCTCTTGCTGTTAGTATCAGAAAACACTCCTCTCTCAAAGCCATTCGACTAGGAGATGTGGACCACCATCTATCTCTATATGCTGATGATGTGGCAATCTTTACATCACAGCCTGAGCAATCTATTCCTTCTCTGTTAGACCTCATTAAGTTATTTGGAGAAATATCTGAGTACACAATTAATTGGCAAAAAAGCAAATTCATGCTTCTTGGTGATAAGGCCTTAAATTAATCTTGAAATTGAGTTTTCTTAAAAAGGTGGAAATACTAAAAGCAGATATTGGTTTCTACTGCTTTCTATGGTGGGTCGTATAAATGCTATTAAGATGGTCTCATTGGAAAGATTTGTATATATTTTTCAAAATCTTCCTAACAAAGTCATTCTTTAAACTACTAGACTCAATCATCATATATTTCTTATGGGGTTTTAAAACTCATAGAATATTTAAAACCCAGAGAGAAGGGTGGATTTGGGTTGCTGTGCTTTCAACATAACTACTGGGCAGCCAATCATAGAGCTCTTGTCTATTGGTGTGAAGGTTACAGTCTGGGGATTCCAACAAGTAACCCTGCGTGGATGGCCATTGAATTCATTATTCAAAAACTAAGTTACATCAAATCTATCCTACTGTCTCCCCTATGTGTGACTGATGTAAGTCTGCTGATATTTCTTTAGCCCATCTTTTCTGGACATGCCCAAAACTCTATGACTTCTGGTGTGGAGTATTCCAATGGTTTTCTGAAATCGATAACTGTGTGTTTAAGCCTGAGCCAGAGGTGGCACTGCTTGGTTACTCTCTGTCCTTATTGACTCATAGCCTCCCTGTACAGCACACTATTATGTATGGAATTATAAAGCAAAGAGACTGATTTTAAAGCTCTGGAAGTCAGAAACAGTGCCCTTCTTCAAGACATGGCTAACAGAACTTACATCTGTATTACGTATGGAGAAAATAACATATGGTATAATGGACAGCCGTTTTTTTGGCAGCCATTCTTAGACCATCCTGCTCAAGTTGATGGAGACCTTGGATAGTTATGAGACTCACAACAAAGGCCACTCAGTTCTTCCCTGAACATTTCTGTTAAAGTACCAGTGATGCAACAGTATATTTAACTGTGCTTAAGGAGTTTTTCCCTGGCCGATGTGAGGGTCTAAGGACAGAGGATGTTGTACCATGTACAGTCTGTGAAGCCCTTTGAGGCAAATCTGTGATTTGTGATTTTGGGCTATATAAATAAAATTGATTTGATTTGATTTGATTTGATTTGCTGAGCTGTATAGCCTGTTTTGATTTTGTTACCTTTTATGTATTTATTTTTTACTCTGCTTTTTACTACTTAACTTAATAAACATATTGAACAAAAATATACCCAGTCATGCACATTTGAGTGCTGACATGTTAGAATATAATAAAAAAAACATTCTCATTAAACGCTGCCACATACTCTTCTGTCCAGGACAGTGAATAATATCTCTCCATTATGATATATATATATATATATATATATATATATATTTATAATTATTACTTTTTCCACCCCAAAAAGTCATACCGCAGCTAAAGCTGTAAACCCCATAACATGGGCAGACACAGGGCTGGTACAGACTGCTGCACATACGGGTGTGCAATATTGCGACATACCCTCCCTCTACTTTTTTTTAAATCCTCCAAGACGCATAGTCTGATATGCAGAAAAGTAAAAAGGTGCATAAAGAATTGTTAAAATCAAAAAAGTGCCCAAGTTATAGAGGAACAACTTCTTTTGTGTTACAGTCAAATCAGGAAGTTGTGCATATCTTAATAATAGTTACTCCTATCAACACCAAACCTGGAACACTTATTTCCAATGAGCCACTGAGGACATCACCAAATTTGATACATGTACACCAGCAGGTGACACCATTTGCAAAGTGAGAGCGTTTTGGCTTGTACCTCGAGCCAACTATGTTCCACTTTAAAAACTCTTACATGCTTACAGTTCCTGAGTTTGTAATATAGGCCAAGCCCATTTCCGCCTAAAATGTTGGGTTTTTTTAATTTAATTTATCAGGTAAACTTGTTCAACTGTTTGTTAAACCATATATATAATAAGCCAATCACATTGCAGCAACTCAATGCATCAGAATGGGGAAGAAAGTTGATTTAAGAGACTTTGAACATGGCATGGTTGCTGGTCTGAGTATCTCACAAACTGCTGAGCTACTGGGATTTTCTCTAGGGTTTAAAGATGATGGTCCGAAAAAGCAAAATTATCCAGTGATGTCTGCAGAGGGCCATCTCTGAATGCACAACACGTCCAACCTTGAAGCAGATGGTCTACAGCAGCAGAAGACCACACCGCCACTTTATTAGGTACACACTACTAGGTACTCAACAAAGTAACCGGTGAGTGTATGTGATGAGTATTATACAAGTTATACGAGTTACAACTCTAATGAGGTGTGTTTGTATGTGTTTGTATCAGTGCTCGACAGAGATTCAGGTTAGGACTAGGCCAATGAAGGAGTGGGAATTGTGCCTCATACATGGGCATTACAAAGGAAGTCTGACTGACCTTCTCAGAAGGAATTGGGCCAGGCGTATGGCATTAGTTTGGTTCTACTTTTTGTCACCTTACAAAACCTATTTCAAGAAGCACTGTAGCAGTGGAAAAACGGCAGATTGAAAAGCAATAAATTCAATGTGAGGCTGGAAATTGTTATATGTTCTGTGTGTACGGTGTTTTATTAAGTACAAGGCCAGAGCCTCGGAAATCTGCTCCCTTTTAACATCCTATGGAATTTCCCTTGCACTGGAAAGTCCCAGTTAAGCTTCAGAGAGCCAAGTCTCTGTGTCTGTGCGTGTGTGTGTGTGTGTGTGTGTATGTGTGAGAGAGAGAGAGAGAGCGCAAGTGTATTTAGCCTAGATATGAGCATATTGTGAACCCATTGGTAGTAGTGAGGGAGTCGCATTACACATTACTGCTGCTTGGTAATATGGCCAAAAACTATATCACAATACATTTGAATGCATCATGTGATGAGTGTATTTACGACAATATGTATAATTTGTAGTTAACACATATTTAAAAAAAAAAAAAAAAAAAAGAAAACACTGTGTGATTAAATCATTAAACTTGTGGAAGAAGCAGTATAAAAAATATGATATTCATGAATTACACTGCTTTTTATGAGCTATTTCTCCTGTGTAATGACCAAAAAATGCATTTCACTGAGAAAAAAATGAATGCTTTATAGACGAGCAATTGACATAACTGTGTCTTCACATTCAGCAAGTTTGCATGTATGCATGGGTTTGTATAAGTTGTATGCAAATATTGACTTTTAACATTAACAAAGAATGTCAATATAACAACAGACACAAAAAGACTGGGATCAATTAACATAAGCAGGTTGCTGGTGAGAGAGCAGGCGCTGGAGAGAAAGACGCTGTATGGCCTAGCCTGGATTGCTGAGCAAGTTATAGCTCTTGGAAAGGACCATTGGTCCGGGAATTTAACCACTGCAACAGTCTCCTAAATGCAGAATCTCTGTTTATGTGTGAGTAAGTTTAAGTTGTGAACTAAAGCTGCTGATTGATGTACAGATATCAGTGTATCTGCATCTAATTTTCAGGGCACAAGTGCTGTTAAGACAGGACAGGCCAGAGCTGCTAGCTGGTTAGCATGCTAATGCAGCAGATATGCAACACAATACAAAGACCCTTTGGTTCCTTTTACAACTCTAGTCCATTTGTTTAGTCTTAATCAGACTAAAATTGATACTTTTGAAATGTTTTGTATTTAGTTTGTTTTGCTTTCACAGAAATGTAAGCGAACCAAATAAAAAAAGAGATTTGCGCAACGCTGCATACGAAGATGGAGGGCTGGAAATATACTCGTAATTTTATTTTCTATTGGTTGGAAAGTTGGTGGTGAAAAATGTAAAGACAGAAATAAACAAAGCAAAATGGAGCCGAAAGCCAGGACTGGTTGTTTTGGTTCACACCAGAGGACGTTTGCCGCTTTCACAAGCGACCAGTTTAAAGCTAAAATCTAGCCAAATCTTATAAACTGCACCTTTAAAGTGGACTTGTGGTATAGAAACATTAATGTGTGAATCAGGATTATGTTGCTTTGTCTTCAAATCTATCTTGAGTAACCAGGTCTTGATTTCCGGAAATGACATTGCTGTTGAGTTTTTTCAAATGTATTTTTTGGTACCATAAGCTAGGTAGTGTGCCATGTAGTTATATTATATTTGTGAGAAGGCACACATCTCTACAGCCAATATCTCCAACTCTTGGCAACTCACAATCAAGATTTATAAATATCACAAAAGGGAAGAAGAAAGTCCTTGAATCTCCATTGGAATCATCATTGTTTAGCAGTCTGGTCCACAACTTTACTGTTCTTGTTCACTGTCATGTCTCTCACAGCATTGTTTTAGCTGCAGCAGGCAGCCAGCCATTTCAGCCAATTTGAAATAGAACCAACTTAACTATGCCACTTCTGATTTCAATCCTCATAACTACTTAACTTTTGGAATTTACATGCATTTATTTACATTACTTTACTTTATTTACTTTATACTTTTTAAACAACTTATATTACCTAACCAGGAACTTTTTAGCCATAACCTTTAGAGAAGTATTTTTGTCTACACCGAATGAAACTGTGGATATTTTCTAAAACTAAACTAAAACTAGTGAATCGCCATTTCCATCCATACTGCTTGCCAACGTTACCCGGTACTGACAGGTGTAGAACTGACGTGCCCTTGAGCAAGGCACCTAACCCCCCTGCACAGCTCCCCGGACGCAGTAATTTGCTGCCCACTGCTCCTATACTACACACTACGCTCATTCACCCATTCACACACACATTCATAATGGTGGCCGAGGCTACCAGGGCACACTGGTGCCACCTGCCACCATTGGGAATTCATTCACACACCGAGGCTGCTATGGTCGGGGATCGAACCACCAACCTTTCGATCAGAAGACGACCAACTCTTGGCTCCTCAGACCATGTCTCTGTTTTACTAATTCCAGCATACAAACCCCTGCTCACTGGAGAAAACCTACTGTGAAGCAGGTGAGAGTGTGCCCTGAAGGAGGTATGTCTGCACTGCAGGACTGCTTCAAGTGCACTGACTGGTACATGTTCAAAGACTGCAACAGACAATCATTACACCAATGTGGAGGAGTATACTTCATCTGTGTCGGCATACATCAAGTGGTGCATGGAGGAGGTTACAGTTTGCAAGAGCTTTTCCAACCGGGCCAACCATAAACCTTGGATGACCAAGAAGCCGCATGAGATGTTGAGGGAACTTACTGCTGCATTCAAATCTGATGACGTGGTGGCACTCAAATCGAGGGCCAATCTGAATGGTACGATCAGGGCAGCAAAGTGTTCCTTTGGCCAGAAGATCCAAGGCTTAGTCCATGACCCCAGCAAGACCAGGTGACTGTGACAGGGCATCCATACCATCACCAATTACAAGGCTGCTCCTTTACCCTGTCAGGATGACATTACTTTCCTCAATGAGCTCCACAACTTCTTCGGAAGGTTTAAAGTGCTCAACATCACCACTGTGAGGAAAGCCACCCATCACCCTGATGAGCAGACACTCAAGCTTGAAAACACTGATGTGCGGAGGACCCTGAGAAAAGTCAACACACGGAAAGCAGCGGGCCTAGACAAGATTCCTGGACGGGTGATCAAGGAATTTGCTGATGAACTAGCCCACGTTCTCACTGACACCTTCAACACCTTATTGAACCAGGCCCTTGTCCCCCTGTATTTCAAGTCTGCCACAATCATTCCAGTGCCCAAGAAACAAACAATCACATGCCTGAATGACTTTCACCCCGTAGAACTCACACCCATCATCATGAAGTGCTTCGAAAGGGCAATAGGGGACTTTATGATCTCCAGACTCCCCCCATCGTTCGATCCGTTCCAGCTTGCCTACCAGCCACATTGCTCCACTGAGGATGCCATTTCCTCTACTCTCCACCTGAGCCTGGAACATCTGGAGGAGAAGAACACCCACGTGCGAATGCTGTTGCTGGACTTCAGCTCAGCATTCAACACAATCATCCCCCAGAACCTGGTATGCAAACTGGGCCCCCTGGGCTTCAACACCCCCCTGTGTAACTGGCTACAGGACTACCTCACCGACAGGACCCAGTCTGTACGGGTGGGTAACACCACCTCCAGTGTCATCTCTCCTGAGTCCCCTGCTGTTCAACCTGATGACCCACGACAATTGTCCTAGATTCAGCACCAACCAAATCCTGAAGTTAGCATATGACACATCAGTAGTGGGCCTCATTCAGGGTGATTATGCCTATGGAAACATAAACATAACTCTGAATAAATGATATGATGTGTAACAAGTGCACCATAATAGCTTATCTTGATGACATTTCAATGTTGTTTTCACAGACTGTTTTGTTTATCCTTGAGGGGTAAGGAAATCAGTTATTGCAGGTGTATCACTGGAGCGCTAGTAAACAGACCTTCAGTAAAGACATTTTAGCCAAACTACTGTTTCCAATGACAAGAATAAACTTCATGCTATGTGTTTTGTTAGTTTACACTTTTTGCTTTTTGCTAAGAAGACTGCCCTCCATCCGGTGAGCTTGCATTTTATCCCCCCCCCCCACTCAAAAAATAAAAAATAGCCTCTGAGTGGCTAAAATGTTTATATCCCGTATTCACAGCCATTGAGGAGAGTATTCAGGAATATTTCCACTTATGCCTCAGCTTAAAATCCAATGTGCAATTCTGACTATATGTAGTCTATTCTGATAGAAAATCAAAGCAGTCTGTGTATATGTGTGTGTGTGTGTGTGTGTGTGTGTGTGTGTGTGTGTGTGTCGACTATAGGTAGGTTAGAATATGACAAGCACCTTCCTCATGACTCAACCTAGGTCTGTGTATGTGTGTGTGTGTGTGTGTGTGTGTGTGTGTGTGTGTGTGTGTGCGTGTGTGTGTGTGTGTGTGTGTGTGTGTGAGCGACCCTTTGGTTAAGTAGCTGGTTGCCTGACATACATTAACAGAGTGTGATGCATGTGTGGGCAACACAAACAAATCAGCACATGCATTTATAGCACCTTTGCTTTTAAAAAGCTAGGCGGGTCTGACACATGAACGCAGACAAAATATACTGTCTACAAACTTCCACAGTCCAGGCTCCAATTGGGCCTAATTTAACTTAAGTACTGATGTATGAGTCACCTATAACTAGCTCTAGTTGAGGCTGCTATTGTCGCATTCTGAACAGTTCTCTTCAGTGCATGACTCAGACTGTATGTTATGTGTCAATGAAATACATTTCAATTCCATGTGAAAATATATGCATTGTGTAATCCAGTCACTTAAAAGTGGGATTTAGAACACTAATATAGCATTAAGCAAATATTGCTAAGTAAAAATATTCTGCCACAATCATATCCTGATTAGAGAATGAAGTAATAAGTAATCCAAGGTTCCCTGTTCTTTGTGGTCTGGTGTCATGTGTGTGTGAGTTTGTCCACCACTTAATTGTGGCTCACGAATATCATGTTGACCAGCAGCTATTAAGCTGCTGCTGAGCTGCAGATACATAAAATGTTATTTTAGCATCAGGTTAGTGGCAGAAGCTCTGATGTGAGATTGGCTATATTGACAATTAAAATGAGTGATAACAGAGAAAGCAACAATGATTTGTCATATTCAAACATCTGTTACCACATTTAAATATATTCATGTATATTTATGTTTTATGAGTTTTAAACACGACAAATGGTAGTAACTCTAAATCTTTATTATAAACGTGGCTGCTGAGGAACATGGGGAATGGTAATGTCATTGGTTTTGCAGTCATCATAAACCCATCTTCATAGGGAGAATAACGTCTGTATTGAGGGAGTGCATCAGATGACTGATTGTGCAAACTTTTGTTTTCTACTAGCAGCAACCTCTGCACCTGAACAGTAAAGCTAATGTGGTAGTGGCATTGTTTCTTTTGGCCAGCAGGGGGTGACACCACCGGTTGAAAAAAAATCCATATTTAAAAAAACATATTTCCTACTTGATTTGATACTCAGTAACCATTCTCATAACACGTTAATGGTCTCAATCACTACTGCAATGTTTTCTTCAATACAGCATGATGAGCAGTTTTTAAAATAATGGCCACTACCCAGTGAATCGTTTGTTTACTGAACTTGAACTGATCAGCAACCATCAGAAGTGTTTGGTTGGGGTTATTGCTGTCAAAGGAGCTTCAACCAGTTATTAAATCAAGGGTTCACTTACTTTTTCCACCAACACTTTGAATGTTTAATGGATGTGTTGCATAAAAACATAAAATATTATAAAATATATAATTTAATATTTGTGTGGTATTAGGTTAAGCACATTGTTTTTGTCTATACTTTGGACTTGGATGCAGATCAGATCACATTTTATGACAAATTAATGCAGAAAACCAGGTAATTTCAAAGGGTTCACATACTTTTTCTTGCCACTGTTAATACTCACTCATTTGGGTTGGCCCCACTTTGCTTCAATCCATCCAAAACGTTTTCATCACATCTCTAAGTAAACGCACTAAACTGCTTTAACATGTGTTGGTCTATAAAGGTAGGGCCAGAGATGGAGAGCTGATTAGGCTTGAAGAATAAGCTTCCTGTTTTCGTTGTGAACGATACATGGAGCCAACATCATTAATCTCAATGCTAGAAAAATGAATGTATTTTCCACCTCAACAGAGCCATCAGACCCTTGTTGATTTCTTTGCTGTTATAGCAAAAGTAACCAGGGCCATGGCTATTTTAAGACAAAAAGAAAAAAAATCCACTCCACAGAGATCCCAGCCTTCTCTCATTTTACAGCCAGACTACATATTTCTTTTTCAGTCCTGGCAAGATCCATGTATGACTCACAAAATGTATTGTTAAAAGAGTAGGCTGAAATGTCAGGATAACTTCTGGCTTCATAAAGTAAAATCTGAAAAGTACTGAAATTTCATTTACCCAATTCATAAAAAAATATTTTCTCACCTATCACTGGCGGTATCTAGCCATGTTTTATGTGCAAAGGTTTTCAATATCAAATGCAATAAAAATATTGGAAAATATATATTTTAGACCAATATTGCCATTGTGATTTAGTATGCAGTTTGCTCAAATGTACTATTTTTCTCTATCTTCTCTATTACTCACTACAGAAGCCAAAAACTGCTGTGAGCCAAATGGGGGCAGGGGTAAAGTTGAGAGTGCTTGCTCGGTCCACACCAATCTTCATATCTCCAAAGTCTCATTTTGATGTCAGATTGAGTTGGAAAAACATTAACATACATACTTGACACAGATAGATATATAACATAACAACCACCCAGGGCAAACTACTTAAAACCACCTCTGCTGTAGTTCCTGCTACAGTATGTGTCTTCAGGGCCACATTTTGCAATGATCACACACACAGGATTGAGTAGAAACAGGGAGGAAGCAACTTTTTCAACAGTAAAATGAAGAAATCTCATTTGACAATAATTTGACAAATTACATTTGAAAAAAGTAATTCTCAACATATTTTACCAGCAACAGTGTCCTGGTTATTCTGAATAATCCACAGGCTTTGCTAAGAACACTTTTTATAGAGACCAAATCTTCTGAATAAAGAAGCTTCAATAAAAACAATCCGTGTAATCCGTGTATCATTCGTTCTTTCCATTTTTAGTTGGCAATCAAAAATCAAATAATGAAAAATTGACTGGTTATTTTGCCATTTATTTTCTATTATAAGACAAAAAACGGGAAAAAAAATGCTTGTCTTTTCATATTTCAATATTAGGCTCAGATTAAAATTACGAAATGGAACAACGGGCACCAGATCTGAATTTAATATTTGATTGGTTTTAACCAATTGGTTTTAACTAGTCATTTTTTCATTATTTGATTTTTGATTGCCAATTGAAAATGGAAAGAACGAATGATACACAGATTCGTGTATCGTCCATTCAATCCATATCCGATTGGACATCAAAACACGAAAAAACAAAAAAACAAGTTTGATTTCATGTTGTATTTTTTTTTTTTTCCCCAAGTTAAAAAACGGGTCGTTTTATTCAAAATATGCCTGTAGAATATGAATTGATTGTCATTTGTAATTTTTGTTTTCCATGTCTCCCTTAACATAAGGAGATGGGAAATGAGACAAACAGAAAATGAAAAAAATGGGCATTCGCTGATTATATTATTGATCTGTTCTGAAACGCAATTACATATTCAGACAAATCTGCCCATCTGGCCAAGATGGCCAGAACTGCTCGAGTGTTCCACGATTTTTCCATACCCACAACCAAACTGCCGTCAAGTCCCCCCCCCCCAGCTCAGGAAATACAGTCAAACCAGCCAACATTTGTTTTCACGATGTATGCATGCACTGTAATAAATTATTCTGTAGTCATTTCATTTTACTGAATATATTTGATAAAATGTATTAAATATAAATGCGTCCTTGATTTTAGGGCAGTTGTTTAAGTAACTTTAATATAAAAATGTTTGAGATAGAATCTACTTATTTTGATCACATTAAATATAATCTTTATGTGTATGTAATTCTAAATCAAGAGAATTTTGAATGAATCCAACACAATAGAATTAGTCAGTTTTTAATTGACAGGCACTTCCTGTTAAGTTGTTATTAACTCAACTTGTAACATAGTTAGATTTAATTAATAATATTGCGTGCAATCTGTTGCCTCAATTTTATTGAGTAGTTATTGTTTATCTTTTTTTACAGTGTGTATTTACTAGACATTACGGTACCAACGTTTCAGAACGGCCTTCAAAATAAAAGCAGTTTTCCGGTTTAACTGTATTTCCATCTAATTTCAAATTGCAATTAAAAGAAAACTATCCATAATCAAACAACACTCATTTTACTTCAGATGGACAGTGGACACCCTCAGGTTGACTGATTACAGGACATTCTGATGTATCATTTCAAAATAAAATCCCTTTGAAATCTCAGATAATCTGCTATTTTTCCTCTAATTAAAAATGGCAGAATATATGAGATTTCAAAAGGTTTTAATTTTGAAATATTCTTACCACATGACCACTAAATTGCAAGAAATGTAATTTTTCATAATCAACATTCAGGCCCTAATTCTCCTACTAGATATCCTGGTCATGCATTGTGTTTAAAAAAAGAGAAAAGTGGGACTTTTGTATAATGTAAATGAAAGGTTGATTATTGAAAAACAGGTGACTTTTTGTTATCCATGTTTTGATTTCCAAACGGATATTGATTGAACTGAAGATACACAGATTAAAACCTATTAACAAAGAGGTCTGTGTATTACTCAGAAGATATTCGTTATATATGCCATGTTGAATGACATAAAAAAAAGCGTTCTGTGTGGTACCGTAAGGTACAGAAGTGCACTGTATTTTGTGGGGGGGGGGGGGGGGGGGGGGGGGCGGCAGACTTCACATTTTAGGTACTACTTAGTGTAAGTGGGCAATCAGTCCACAGCCCTGAGTTAAAAAATACATAAGTGGCTGTGTTGGTTTGAGTGTGGACAGCTACAGTACAGGTGAGACAATAACATCCAGTCCAGGAAATCCAATTGTACATCCACTGATGCGAAGGCTTATCAAATGCTGAGCAGTTTTATATACGTTTTACATAAAGTATTTCATGTTTTATATTTAATATGGATTAAACAAATGTATTATCCATTGGTTTGCCATTCAAAGACAAAGAAATGTTACATGTTAAAGTTTCCCAAGATAGTGATGTAACAGATAAAGACTATATGAAAATGTACTGTTAAGTTTTACAGTTGAGACCCGTAAACAGGAGTACTGAATTATTTTGTTAAGTGGACTTCTGCAACATGTAATTTGGCAGACAGCGCTCTGTTTGATAGATGTTACAGAGCACTGTCCACCAAAACCACCAGATACAGAGCAACCTCCTGGTTTGAGCAGTGAAGCAAACCCGGAAGTGTCTTAAGCCTGCAATCTTTCAAAAATCCAACAGGGGTCGCCAATAGTGGTTGCAAAATAATTTCGGTCCCATCTATCTCAATACAAAATGACACAACTTCTCACTTGATTGATTACCTCAGAAGAAAAATTGTCTTGGAACACATTATGGTCTCAACCGCTAGTTTCAAGTCTTCTTCAAGACAATATGATGTTAACTGTGTAAATAATGGTCCCATTTAGAAGAAAATAGATAAGCAGGGTATGATTTGGGACGTGGCTACCTTTGATTGACAGGTTGCTAACATGGCGAGCTGTCATCAGGACAGAAGTAAAACAATGCTTATCCATGGCACAGTGTACAGCTAAATAGCCATGAACTTGTTTGCCGTGTTTTCTACTCAGAACTTTGACCCTTTCACGTCTCAGCGTTTCATTTTATCAAAGTTGATTTGAAAAAAAAAAAAAAAATTTGAAATGTCTGTTGTACTAAAAGACACTCCAAGGAGTAGTCTGTTCATTTTTTCCGGAAAAAAACATACATTTTGTTTTAGCTTGTTGTTTTTTTCTCTCCTGGTTTCAAAAAAACAAAAATGTCAACAGACGAAAAGCAACGGGCAGTCAGAGTGAAACAGAAGTTGTTGAAACTTCACCATACATTGTCCAAGGGTCCATGCCTGAACACATGCCTATCTCAACATGGAGTCAAAGTCATAGCGCCCCCTATTGACAACAGGAAATCAGCCTCATACTACAAACTTCATCTGATTTACACAACATTTTCAATGTCTGAAACCACCGCTTTGCCTGCCTCCCCGACGCATGTTGGATGCGAGGGCCCATTCACCGCTGCTTGCAGCCCTAGATTGACATTATTACTGCTCCACCATTTAATGCATTTGTGCATTCTCCCAATGCAAACTGATCGAAACCACTGACCATAATTGTTAGGAAAAACTTTTACATGCAGTTCTCAGCCTGATTTGAATAAAATAAACACTTGATCACAATAATGTTCAGTGAAGTGCTATTTGCTCACTGAAAGGTTAAACCAAATTATTACAATCCATCACTAGAAAAGGGCTTTAAACTGTAATTGCTGTTTGCACTACAATTGCAAAATACACTTCCACATGCATGCATGTTGTTCAAATCGTAGTCTGTAATAAAATGCCTGCTGAAGAATTATTTTACACTAAAAAGAACAATTGCCTACATCAAACAACACAGCAGGTCAGTGTTCTACCCAGGATCATTAAGCTTGCCCTTCATGTTTGGTGATCTGAAGGGGTTCTGATGGTGTAGGTGGAGATTGCAATATTTGCCTTCGGCTTTCAATCTTTCAGATTTGCACACCGAGAGGATTAAGTAGACTATGGCAACTATGCAACCCAGTCACTGGTGAGGTTTATCATTATGACTATAAACCAACAAATCGATTGAAGGCAATGGAAATAATCAGCAATAAAGAGTACTAATGTTATTTCCGCCATTGCAGGTAAAGTCAAGCCATTTCCCAGCGGCTTCTAATTCAGGCACATATTTTGATACCTTCACCGACTGCCATGGGCTGCCATAACTCATCCAAAACAAGCCTCTTTTCTTATATTTTTAATCTTATCTTACTTTATTTTGTATCTAATTAATGTCTAACCTGCCTCCAGTGTTTCCTCACTGCTCCATGTTGAGGTGGAGCTTCCTCAGTTTGTGTTTGTTTTTAATAGGATGGTGGATGGAGGGTCAGGGTGGAGGGTTGGCGATGGGCGGAGGGTGTTTGCTTGCTTCTATGTTTTGTTATTTTCATTTTTATTATTATTATTACTTTCTCCTTTTTTATGTGAAGCACTTTGTGTTGCGTCTCTCTTGTATGAAAAGTGCTATACAAATAAAGTCTGATTGATTGATTCACAATTGAAGGTGTTTCTAAGATTAAGCAGTTTTTTGCACACAGGCACCAAAATAGTGAGCAGTGAATTTGTCTTCTGCATTTAACCCATCTTTTTACACACCACTGAACACACCTACATTTGACCTGTCAGTATTGGGATATGGGCTGCCCAATAGTGTACAGGTAAAAATTTCTAGGAGAAAT
Source organism: Centropristis striata (assembly GCF_030273125.1). NCBI lineage: Eukaryota > Metazoa > Chordata > Actinopteri > Perciformes > Serranidae > Centropristis > Centropristis striata. Next base: position 20,100,499 of record NC_081518.1, read on the forward strand.
TTGCACTTGTAAACTTTGGTACCCCATGGCGTGCATCAGCAGCAGTCCAGATGTAAGCTGAATATACTGCAATACTGCATTCCATACTCCGTATTAAGGATTGGAAAAACAATAAAGAGGTATGTTTGTTTGTTGCAATAACCCAAGTCTCCCCAGAAAGTAAATGTGTTGTTGTATCTTGCTACAGATATAATCTATATGTGTACTCCAGGGTAAAGCAGCATCCATACATGTGCTAAAATATGTAGAAGAAACATGTTTTATCTGTTTGTTAGGGACAGTAACAGGTGGAGGATGTTCTCTGGAAGACAATTATTTTTGTATATCTTTTCGTTTAATGGCTGGTGAATTATTTTCACAACACTTATCTATTTTTACAATACTGATGAATACCAGGATGACGTTCAGTTCCCAACAAACACAAAACTATTGCATCATCTGAGAGCTCTACTAGTGTTAGTGAGGCACAAACAGTGTTGGGTCATCTGCATATATAAATGCATCAGCATTTTAACTCTTAGGATATGTGGGACCGTCCATGGTCTTGGCTGACATTACTGTCTTTAAGAAGCTGTAGCAGGCTACTTTTCAAAGCTAGAAGATGTTGATATTATTTAAAACTAGGTGACCAAGGGCATCCATTGGTACCAACTATGTCATGCAATAGGTTGTTGTGGGGTTAGGTTAAAGTTTGACACAGCCATTTTCATAGGGGTTCTTTAGCCTTTAACCTCAAGAGTTGGTAAATCAGTTCCTTTAATACAATTCTTCACAAAGCCAGTCTGGAGAAGAACAAAAACACATTTTCATTGAAAAAAAAAAACCTTCAGTGCTGTTCTTTGCACTTTCAATGAACAATTATTCTCCAGTTCTGATATAACTGGTGCCATTGCAGCATCTATGCTAACCTCTTTAGGGATTACCATTGTTGTTTTGAATAAACAGTTGCCTCTCCGTGTCCCTCAGCTGCCAGTGGCTACTCACAGGATGCATTACTTCAATCCTGATGAAGATGAGTTTTCATGAATCCAGCTGCCATGCAAGGTAAACCCCCTTATGCAACAAAGCAAGATGTGTTTCATTTTTGTTTACTTTTTTTTTTTGCCTGAGAGTTACCATACCATTTAGCAAGAGCTTAAGATGAAAAACCATATAATTCAAGCTTGCAATAACAATCTATGGTCAATTACACCCAATGTTGCAGTAAAATCCAAGAGCACAGCACCAACTAGTTTCTTCGAAGCATCACTCCTAGACCACAGTATAAGATGAACAGAGCTTTTAGTGTCCTCCTTCCAAGCACAAAGACACAATCTGATGAGATAAAAGGCATACCTGTGCTTACATTAGTTAATACCAGATGAACAACAATATATAAACATCAGTGTTACCAACAATGTGAAACTAATATTGATCATTCTATTTGGAGTAATCAATCAAATAAATTCCACATCTCATTGTCAAGATTGTTAATGTTTCAGCAGGCAGTTCCATAAATAACCTCCTTGTGTAATCATGTAAGGTGAGATTCCATTATCAATGCACAGCTGTGCTCCAAATACTATACATCTGTAAAACACTGGTCCCTGCTCAGTGTAACTTCATCTGAGTCTGTTAGAGTCATTCTCAGCCTTTGTTCCCCTGCTCTCTTTGTCTGGAGTGTTTACGCCAGACAAGTTAAGCAGCCATCCACTTTTATTCCTCACTCACGCCATCTATTGGTTGTTAATGCTGCCAGCATGCCTGTACCGCATGGCTCAGACAAAGAATGAGGGCAGGCAGCCAGCAGTACTGGTACTGAACAATAGAGAACACAGAGAGTGAGAGAGAGGGAGAGAGGGAGCCATGAAGATGCTTATTATGGCTGATTGCTCTGAGATGTCTATGATGCTGTGGGATGAGGACAGCCAGCCCCAGAATCACTATCTGAGACCAGGTCACTGCTCTACAGAGGTGAAACAATGGAGGTGAGCCCCTGTGCTGCCATGCCCTGCAGCCATCTGCCTGCAGTCAACTGCCAGAGGAACGTCCCCTCTCACACACACATACACACACACAGACACACACACACACACACACACACACAGCTGGGTGTCTATTTAGGCCAGTGACTTTCTAACTTTACACTGCTCAGAGCTAACCCACCTACAGCCTGCTTATTTCCCCCTACTGATCAGCATATGGTTAACCAAGGATAACTTTGTGACAAGACTAGTAAAATCATAAACACTCGTGACCAAAACAACTATGACGACACATTCTATGAGTACCAGTGTTACTACCAGAACTGCTGCAGGACAGGTTTGAGGCACTGTGCTAAGTTTGTGTTTGACAATAAAACCAGATTATTTGCCCAACGGCATTACTCACACCAATAACAGGATGACACACACCTTTAGAAGCACTATGCTGCCATCTATAGGGCTGTTTCCACTACCAGACAATACCCGGAATGAGGCGGGTCTCACTCGCCGAAACGCCCCTAATTTGAATACGAGCAGTCCAGAGCCGGCTTTTGTCAGGACTTTTTTAGTCCCTGTAGAAGAGCAGCGTCTTTTTTCTCCCTTGAAAAAAGACTGGTTACTGATTGGATAGATCACCAACCAGGATGTGACGTAGTACTCTACACGACAACAACACACGCCATTTATAAAAGCCGGCGAAGCAGTGTTCCCAACTTAGCGACTTTGTTGCTAAATTTAGCCACTTTTAAGACCCCCTTAGTGACTATTTTTCAAGAAAGTGACTGGAGACAAATCCAGTGACATCTTCTTACGCTTCTTAACGAGCCTCCGTTAGCGGCAGTTAGCTCTGTAGCAGTACAGTGTGTATGTGCTGCTGCTGCAGAAGGTGTTCACTTAGCGATCTCTGTTTGTTTACAACAAGCACCGGACACTCTGTGCACAGTTAGCGATGCCGTTAATTCACAATCACTACGTTTATGATCAGTGAGACTGATCTGTGCATAATTAGCCATGCTGCTTTTAGCTGCTGACATTGTGCAGTTAGCGACGGTGAAAACCATATGTCACCTCCAGAGTCTCTAAATCCCTCTGGGGGCTAACTTGTAATGGAGACACGCAGAGTGAGTGGACTTTTGAGAGGCCGTGGCCTGAGACTTTCCTTGTGTTTCAAATACATGGGCCAGACGTGGCCATCGAACAGGCCGGGGGGGTGTGGTGGAAACACGGCTCATGAGTTGATGATGAGCACATGGCCACCATTGACACACTGAAGAAAGCGGTAAACTAACATCACCAAAAATTGTCTTTAAACAACATCAGCTATGATCATTTGTTCTTGGCCAATACAAAATGTTATTGGTATTCATTTCATAAATTTAACTTTCTGTGGAAATAAACAATACCCCCAACACATTACACAAATGCTTACCAATTCTATAGTTGAAAATAAATCTAAAGCAGCATGTGGAAGAACTGGCACAGAAACTAAAGATAAAATTAGCTTCTTAAATGATTGTCAACCATCATTCATGTGCTTCATCCTTAGTTTTCACAGTGCTCGCTCTACCATTAAATCATTTGATGCAGTTCATCAGTGTGCTTTGCGCTTCATTACAGGAGGTAAGTATTGTCCTCATCACTGTGCAGTACATGAAAAAGAAGGCTTAAGAATATGTCTGAGCTGAAGCAGTTCGGTCAGGAAGAATAAAAGATGTGCAGGTCTGATCAGCAGCTACCAGAAGCGTTTGGTTGAGGTTGTTGCTGTCAAGGAGCTTTGACCAGTTATTAAACCCAAGGGTTCACTTACTTTTTCCACCAGCACCATGAATTTTCATGGTTGTTTTCAATAAAGACATAAAAATTATACATTTTTGTGTGGTATTAGGTTAAGTACATTTTGTTTGTCTATTTTTGGGACTTAGATGCAGATCAGCTAACATTTTATGAAAAAGTGATTTGATTTGATTGTGGCCAACACTGTTAACCAGGCAAATAGTACTGGTGTTGCTGTTCAGCCAACATTTTATGACTATGAACTTATCTGACCAAATAAACCAAAATACAGCAATCTGACAGCAGCTGCGATTGATGAGTATCAAATGAGAAACCACAGAAAGAAGAAGATTACTTTATTAATCCCACAATGGGGAAATTCAAACTCTGCATTTAACCCATCCTTTTTTACACACAAGTGAACACAGCATGCAAGGAGCAGTGGGCAGCACATTACTGCGCCCTGGGGGCTGTGCAGGGGGGTTAGGTGCCTTGCTCAAGGGGACTTCAGTCCTAGACCTGTCAAGTCGGCAACTCTCCAGTTACAAGCCTGATTCCTAACCTCTAGGCCACTCATTTGTCAACTGTATCACACTGAAAGAGGCAACCTGTTGCTAATTTTGTATGAAGCTCTGGAGTGAAGAAAATTATGTGGAAAGACTGTAAAGGTTTTAAATGAAGGGGAATCCCTGTTCCTTTCCTTTTCCCTATCTGTCTCTTTCTTTTGAGCTAGGTCTTTGCTCAAACTAACAGATTTGTTAATGTGAGCTTCAAAAACCGAGACTGTTTCATGAGAAATGGCAGAGAAGAAAAATCTAGAGCAGTGAGGATGAGAGAAACATGGTGAGGGAGACCTAGACAATAAAGAAAAGTGCAGTGGAGGAGAAAAAAGGAGAGGAGGGGACGTGAGGGAGGAGGTGGTCAATACATTTCCAAGGGGAGAGTGGAGGACTGATGAGGTGGAGAATGTTTCATGGCTGTGGGATCCCAGCAGGGCTCAGCTGGGACTGGAAACTGTGTCAAGGACAACTGAGGAAGAGATGGATGAGTCAGAACTCTCACTGCTGCTAACACACACACACACACACACACACACACACACACACACACACACGTAGTCACAGTGTGTAGGAATAGTAGCCCAATCAAATCTCTGCTCCATCAAAGTCAATTAATTACTGATTACTGACAAATAAATGAATCAACAGCAGCACAAAGTCAACGAGTTATTATGAGAGGTCTAAGCATGGAGGCAAACCAGGAAGTGCCTTAAGCTGCATTCTACCCAAAATTCCAGCAGGGGGTGCTAAGTTTGGCTGCAAAAAAATTCTGCCCATTAATTTCAGTGCAAAATTTGAAAACTTCTCACTTGATTTATTACCCCAGAATTTTTTTTCAGGACAACACTATGGTCTCAATCACTAGTAAAAAATCTTCTTCAAGACAATTTGATGTCAAATGTTCTAATAATGGCCCCATTTAGAAGAAAATAGAAGATAAAGAATCGTATGATTTGGGGCGTGGCTACCTTTGATTGACAGGTCACTAACAAGGCGAGCTGTCATCAGGAGAGAAGCAGAACAATGCGTATCCACGGCAACGTGTCAATAAAGTTAGATATAATGTTATATAGATATAAAAAGGATGTTTAGCGGTTTGGTCTCATAACTTTGACACTTTCACTGTATTTTCACATAATGACAGTTTATTTGAACGTTTTGTTCAGTAAAAATGTCTTGTTCAGCGTTTGGTTGGACTAACAGACACTCCAAGGAGTCGCTGTTCAGTTTTCTGAGGTAAGTAACATACATTTTGTTTTTGTTTTTTGCTAGCCAAAACTAACATCCCAGTTAATGCTCCAGTTAATGCTAGCTTAAATTAGCAGCGGCTTCTCTCAGTCAGGTTGAGGTGTAGAGAGGCTGTAGTCAGTGATCAGATCCCTCTCCTCCTCCACAGTCCAGATATGGTCTGCTCCCCGTATCGGAAACAAGATGGAGACACAAAATGGCGACGAGTGTAATGCTGAACTCGATGCTTCCAACGGGCCACAAACCAATGGGTGACATCATGGTGACTACGTCCATTATTTATATACAGTCTATGTTATGGAGTGACACTGTGACACTTGCCAGTGCAACATTTTGTCAGAAAGAGTCTTGAGAAAAGTTTAGGGGAAAGAAAAATGACGTGCACAAACAAACTAAAATGCTGACGGCAGAATGAAAAATAGGTTTGTGAGAAATAAAAACAGCTTTGGCTGTGCAGATGGATGACGTAAGCTGTTGCCACTATACAGTTCTATGTACATGGGAGTGCCATGACTTACAATGCATCCATTGCACCATGTAACATCTGGTGCCGACTGCAGACAAGATTTTATTAGACCCAAGTCGCACGATGCTACATGGAACTTACTTATATTGTTGCAGCACAGTCTAAAGAAACCTTGAATCTATCAAAACATGGTAACACTTTCGATTAGGGAACACATATTCAACATCAATTAGCTGCTTATTAGCATGCAAATAAGTAACATATTGGCTCTTAATTAGTCATTATTAAGTAGTTATTAATGCCTTATTCTGCATGGCCTTATTAACTAAGTTTCCCCTCAATAACCTCAGAATTATTGCTTATTAGTAGTAAGTAAGGAAGTTGTTGTACATGATTTATGATCTTAATATGCTTTACTTTGTATGGACTTTAAAAGTCTCTACATAGTGGTGCATGAAACCATGGAAACGGCAAATAGCCACCTTCTCCAGACCTTTGACGTGACTGGTGGCTCCTTTTGGATGATTGGATGAGGATTGGTAGATTGTAATGTCAATCATTACTCTACAAAGTGACCCACTTTGGGCCAATGTGAGTCTACCAGTGCCAGTACCACCCACTTTGTAGAGTAATGATTGACATTACAATCTACCAGTCCTCAAGGAGCCACCAAAGGTCTGGAGAAGGTGGCTATTTCATTTGAATAAAGGAGTAATGTTTTTCAGTGTCTTTATATTTACATATAAGGTGAATTGAAGCTAGGCTTTACCAAGATCATTATAGTTAACGAAAACTAACGAAATAACGAAAACTAGAATTGAAAAAACATTTTTTTTAACTGAAATAAAAATAAAAACTAGAGTTTTTTAAAAAACTATAACTAACTGAAACTATATTTTGTGGTTACAAAACTAACTAAAACTAACTAAAATTACAGTGAAAATGTCCTTCGTTTTCATCTTTTTTCATCCGTAAACCTTTTTGGTTGATATGAAATCGATTTCATCTATCTGGTTTTATGACTTAATAAACTTATTGGGGCTGAGATGGATCAGACAATGGGAATAAAGGCAACATTTGTGACTTTTTTGAATTTGCACCCAACAAATACCCCATTACAAAAAAAATAAAACTAATACTAAAACTAATAAAAACTAAACTAAAACTAAAAATTTTCCAAAAAATAGAAACTAACTAAAACTAGCAAACTCACTCTGAAAACTAGTTAAAACTAACAGAATTTGAAAACAAAAAATCACAACGAAATTAAAACTAAAACTAATGAAAAATCCAAAACTATTATAACCTTGGACTTGGAGCGCACATAAGCTGTTTCTATGCCATGTGTAGCTCAAGTCTGCTTGTATGAAAAATTATATGTTGCTACAGCACAGAAGCCTTACTCACTTGCGTGTGTGTGTGTGTGTGTGTGTAACAGTCGTGAGCTTTTGGCTTTGTGTTGTGTATTTAGCCGTTGTGTTGTTTTGGCAGTGTGTTGTGTCTTTTGGATTCATTTGACCCGTATCAGCCACTGTACTTGTGCACATGTGGGCAGATCCACAATGATTTAAAAAACAGAATTTGGCAAATGTGTGGCTTTATAAATCTGCAGGAAATACTTGTGCACATTTGTTTTTGTGTATACACACAGTTTTAGCCCTGAATCGAGAGACATTTATGCATCTGGCCCCTGATGTGGAAAAAAGCTAATAACATCTACAGTTTGTTGGATTTCAAGGCATCATCAAAGTGATTTCTAGCACATGTTGTGGACCGTTGAGACAGAGGCCCAGAATGTTGGTCAAACCACTAATGGAAATTACGGGGATGAGAATCTTTCATTTGACTGGAGAAAGGTTTTAGCCATTCAAGGTTTTAAAAAGGTGAAACCGATACCCTGGTGGACTTAAGAGGGGGTGGCAAGGACTGCCCACTTGATGCCCCCATGTTTAAAAAAGATGCTGCAAAAGTGCCCTCTTGGATGCCTCCTTTGGCAGATTAAATATGATAAAGTGCCTTATAGCATGCCCTCCATCCATCCATCCATCCATCCATCCATTTTCCTCCACGTATCCAGGTCCGGGTCGCGGGGGCAGCAGGCTAAGCAGGGCATTCCAGACGTCCCTCTCCCCAGCCACAACGTCCAGCTCCTCCTGGGGGACCCCGAGGCGTTCCCAGGTCAGGAGAGATATAATCCCTCCACCGTGTTCTGGGTCTTCCCCAGGGCCTCCTACCAGTTGGATGTGCCCGGAACACCGCTACGGGAGGCGCCCGGGAGGATCCTTACCAGATACCCAAACCACCTCAAAAGACCCCTATGAAGCGGATTCAAAAACATGGATGTACCTCGCCCGGCACGGGTAAACCGGGGCCCCCTCCTGGAGCCAGACCCGGGAGGGGAGCATGCAGGTGAGAGTCTGGTGGCCGGGCGTTTGTCCATGGGGCTTGGCCGGGCTCAGCCCGAAAAAGCCACACGGATCCGCCGACCTGTGGGCCCACCACCCACCGAGTAGGGCATAGGGGTCGGGTGCAGTGTGAGCCGGGCAGCAGGCGAAGGCGGGTACCTGGGCATGCTGACCCCCGGCTTCAGCGGCTGGCTCTGGGGAGCATGCCCTTCCAGTAATAAAAGTCTGAAGTGCCTACCAAGGTGTCCTTCAAATTTAAAAGACACGATGCAGGGCCAAATAGGCTGGTCTACATGTTAGAAAACTGTCTGTGTGCTGGTTCAAGCAAGCTGGAAACTGATCACATGCTGGTCTTCTGTACTTCCTACTGTAGGTGGTGCTCTTCTTTTTATTTAATGATACTTACATTTAAATGTATAACATGTAACCATTTAAGACATTAAAATGTAAAAAAAAAACTTGACTTGTGCATTTTGTTGTTTTTTTTCTTACATTGTCCCAAATGTTTCAAACAGTGTTCAAACTCAGAGAAACCCCCCTAACCGCTAGGAGACTAAATCTGTTCTAAATGCTAAGTCCAAAATCTGTTCTCAAATTTATTACTTTGACGGCTCTATAAAGTTTCTTTAGATATTTACTATTGATTTTAATACTACATCCACATTAACCCCTCTTCAAACACTTCTATCACTTGGTAGAACTGCAAAAAAGTCTCTGCCTCTGACAAACTCCATAAGTTAATAAATACCCTAATTTCCGGACTATTGAGCGCACCTCAATTTAAGGCGCACCAACTAAATTTAAAAAGAAAAAAAAATACATATGTAGGCCGCACTTGTCTAAAAGCTACAGGTGCCCACGTTGTAACATTAGATATTTGCATAAAAAGATGGTACACAGAAAGATTTATTTCCCGGAACAGTGCCTATAACACGGCAGTAACACAGCAGTGTTATCGGTCTTTTTAGTGGCGATTGTTTTGGCTTTCAGTCGGATCGGCACGGTGGAAACACCTCGGCCGTCTGCTCTACGTGTGTTCACCCAGTCTTCAAGAATGTTTTCAAGTTCGGGCCATCTGCTTTTATTACCTCTGAAAGCTTTAGTCGTCTTTTTGCATTGAGTCAGTTCTTCATGCTGCCGTCTCCAACGTCTCACCAATGATTCAGTGATGTCAAGCTTACGTGCAGCAGCTCTATTTCCTTCTTCGATAGCCAGATTGATTGCCTTTAACTTAAAAGCTGCATTTTTTTCGTGTGTTTTCCATGATGAGAGTGTGTGCATGATGCACAAAATGACTGTTCAAAACACTATTAAGCTAGCGTCTTCCTCGGAGCATTATCTCTTCCACCTGTCTGTCTCGCTCTTGTGCTTCCTGCTAGAGTGCCCCCTGGAGGCATTTAGCCCATAAAATTCTATAGATTAGTCACATCATTGTTTAGGCCGCAGGGTTCAAAGCGTGTGAAAAAAGTAGCAGCTTATAGTCTGGAAATTACGGTAATAAGAAATGACAGTACTCCTGTTCAGCTGTAATGGCTGTTATTGCATCTAATTCAGCAATAACTGCAGTTAAGACATTTTTTGTACTAGTGTTAGCCACTATTACTGTTTGGCAATCAGTGGCCTAAATGGTGCAGGCCCTAGAGGAGGGAACCAGCAGAGTTCCCACGATACGATTTTATCCCGATACTTGAGTCACGATACAATATTATTGCGATTTTAAGCATTTTGTGATATGGTGAGTACTGCGATACAGAATTGTTAAATAAAAATTCTCAGTCTATTCATCTCACTTCAGTCTTTTTATTTCTCCACAATGAGAGGCAAACCCACAGACTGACCAACAATGTATTCAGCCAAACTGAACTGAAATCAAACAACTTTAAGCTTCACTGCTCTGATTTTTTGTTGTTGAAAGAAATATAAAAAAGCCAAACAAATGATTTGCATTATTTTACAACTTCCCAACACGATATCCTGACACACAGTTTCATATAATACCAATATCTCCAGTAAATTCTTAAATGTGTGCCTGCTACAATACTGACAGCCCACTGACCGTCAAAACGCTAAATATCGATACGAGGCAGCCATGAATCGATATGATATTGCCACGCAAAATATCGCGATATTATGCTGTATTGACTTTTTCCCCCACCTCTAGCAGACCCTATTGATTGGCCTGGTTACATCTTAAATATTTTAAATGGTGTAGAACAGGGAAAAGGCCCCACAGTGAGCTCATGTGATAGGATGGTCCCATTAGGCTAGTGGGTATGCTGCTGCAGACGTGTTGTGGTTGTGCAGTGTCCGTCCCTTGCGTTTTATATCAATTTTAAGCAAACATGTCACCTCAAGTTAAGACTGTTCTGTTAAACACTGTTTCCAAGTTCAACAATGGTCCATCCTTGGTCCAATGGTTTCTAACATGACTGGAAAAGTCAATAAATGTATGACAGCACAGAGATGAAATTGATATCAATCATCTGACCATAAGTGAAACAGCCGAGTAACTCCAAAATGTTGGATTATTACTTTAAGAAGGAAACCTAGGCTAAAAATCTCCAAAATAAACATTAGCTTTAATTGCAACAATTCCCAGACAGAAGATCAAAAAGCAAAGCAGAGACGATGAAGAGCTCTACAATAGACAGTATTCATGATGTGATCTGCGCTGCCGGAGATGAACCCAGCTGGCCCCTGCCATCACCCGTGTGGTTGACATCAGTAAAATCATTCAGTCAGTGTGTTCTGCTAAAGATCTGGGTCGCTAGTCACCGCTGGCACGCAGAGAGAGAGAGGCCTAATGCAAAACAAATGTTTTCATAAAGTCGCCCAGTGTTGAATCAGCATCATTCATTTTACTCAGACTACTTTTTCCTTTTTTTCCTCCCAGAGGACTGGCTTGGATGACTGGGGCTGTGGCTGAGGCTCTTCAGACAGCTGCTTCACATTAGGCAGTGATGATGAGAGTTTGATGTTGCCCACGTCTTTAACCCCTGTGACAAACTGCTGGCCTTACTAAGCTCACCATCAAACACCATCAGCTGGCTGTGTACTCTCCCTCAGCTGCAATCACAGATAAATCCCAATGTTGGCTGTGTGTATGGTACTAATCGAAAACACTGAAGGGAATTAAACAAAGGACTTTTGTTAAGGTAGTCAGAGAGTTTCCCTTGTATGGAGCCATTCTGCCTTCTATTCTATAACATTACACCAAACTCCTCAAAGATCTGCCAGCTGATCCAGTATTTTCTTGAATCAGCAAAGAAGCAAACATGTTAGAGAAATGAAATTTTAAAGATAAGCCAAGGGGAAAAAAACTTTAACTTCAACACACATCTGGTAGTTCTTACACTGTATGGCCAAAAGAATGTGGACACCTGAACACTACACCGGTATATGAGTTGAACAAGTCAGTACTGAACTAAAGATGTTCGATACCATTTTTTCCCTCCCGATACTGATTCCGATACTTGTGCTGTGGTTATCGGCCAATACAGAGTACCGATCCGAAACCAGTATGTTATAAAAAGAATATCATGCTACACCTGCATGACTGTGATATGATTATCACTGTGCTAAGGCCTGGCTCAGGTTAAACCCTTTGATTTTAATACTACATCCACATTAACCCCTCTTCAAACACTTCTATCACTTGGTAGAACTGCAAAAAAGTCTCTGCCTCTGACAAACTCCAGAAGTTAATAAATACTGTAATTTCCGGACTATTGAGCACACCTGAATTTAAGGTGCACCAACTAAATTAAAAAAATACATATGTAGGCCGCACTGAAACCTACAGGTGTCAACGTTGTAACATTAGATATTTACACAGAAAGATGGTACACAGAAAAATGTATGGATATATATATATATATATATCATACTACACCTGACTGTGATATGATTATCATAAATAGTCTAACTAACGGATCATTAATCCTCCATTTTACCGACGATCGCTGAAAGGGGACGGGACGGATCGGGGTCACTTTGAATCTGGGGGGGACATATGCCCCTGTCCCTAGTGCCATCTGCGCGCATTCTGGTGGGAGATTCCAGTGTGAAATATATGGACTACAGTACTCGCCAATTCCGATGCCAGCATTTTCGGCAGTATCAAAGCAAATTCTGATACTGGTATCAGATTCTGAACAACTCTATGCTGAACCATGGGCCTTACTGTGATGCTATAACCACCAGTCTTATAGTTTCAGGCTTCTATCAGGTGTGTTGACCCTGGATGCAGGGATTTGTTCCCATTCAGACACAAGAGCATTATTAAGGGAACTTTACTATGAAGCGGCTGTGGCTCAGTTGGTAGAGCGGGTCGTCTTCTGATCGGAAGGTTGGTGGTTGGATCCCTGACCATGGCAGCCTACATGTCGAAGTATCCTTGAGCAAGATACTGAACCCCAAATGGCTCCCGATACTGCGTTCATCAGTGTGTAAATGAATTCCCAATGGTGGCAGGTGGCACCGTTTAGGGTAGCCTCTGCCACCACTATGAATGTGTGTGTGAACAGGTGAATGAGCGCAGTCTGTAGTGTAAAGCGCTTTGAGTGGTCGCAAAGTGAATAGAAAAGAGCTATATAAGTGCAGGTCCATTTACCAAGCGAGTTCCACATACCCAGGGTGTCTTTTTCTCATCTTATCTTTTGTTATTCATTTAATTGACGGCCTTAATAGTGGGTTTCAGACCTACTCTTTTATCCTCAACCAGGCGGTGTAAAATGGAGTTATTTAAAAAAAAAGATATAAAAGCAGAATTCAAAATGGTCATGATGCTCATTGGTGCTTCAATCAGTCTCTCTAGTATGATGATATGTGACAGAAACACATTGAAATGGCTTTGACATGCATGTGGCGAACTCACAACATACAGCTCAAGAAGCTGAGTCAGTCCCTTCAATGACAATCTACATACAATCAACAATTTCCAATTGAATTGTTTTGCCAGCAATAAGTGCTTTTATGTGCATTGGTCTATTAACAATAACCTGCTCTGGAGCAGGACCAAAAACAATGACAAACAAAAATGTACTTCATTTTACTGCAAATAACAAAAAATAACTAAAATGCTGCTTACACTGATATGCACTTTCAAAACCGTCGCCTCATTGAAACTAAAAGGCATAAGCCAAACTATGAAAAACAGCCCCAGCCATAAACTACACTACTGTCCACATAGAGCATTTTCAAAAGCAAAAGAGCAAACCGTAAAGTAATTCTGCTGTGTCTCTGTGCACTGTAAAGAGACCTGACAAACTAGCCAACTCCCAAAGATAATCTAACAGACAAGATGAATCAGATACCACCATGCTGTGATAGTTTATGAGAAATCAACATGAATATGTGAGCTGGAGGCATCTCAGCATGAAGACTATGATCTGATGTGGTTAAGCTTTTGGAGACAAAGTCTTACAGTCAGTCTCCTGCTGGAGCTGTTAATGTGAGCAGATGAGATAGAGAGTGAGCAGGATCACTGGGGCAATAACTGATCCCAGCCCTGGAAAACAAGAGCAGCAGCAGAAACCAGTATGAAATGCTTTGGTGTTATTTCTGCACACTCCACTTCCTGGAGTTCTTGAAGGTCAATGTTTTTGACGTGAGGACTACCTTCATTGTCTGACAATGTATTAGGTTTTTTTTATTTTACAATATTAATGCCTGCAGATATTTTGACTGATCAATATCAGTGATAAGTATTGTGGTTTAAAAAAAAAAGTTTTTACGCATATTAATTAAGTAGCTACACTGTACTGCTGTGGAAGTGGCCGCTGATGTTGATGAAGCTGAGCCTGTCGCTGCTGGAGCTACTGGGGGAGATGATGAGACTCCAGCCTGGGTCTGCTGCCCAGACTGGAGTTAGACACTGACACCAGGTCACCCTCGCTTGGTAAGAATCCTGTTGCTTGGTGGAAAAGTAACAATGAGCCATGTTTCAACTAGGGGGTCATGGATTGTGGATTGTGAGCTCACACAGAAACAAACAAACAAAAAACTAGGCGACATGTCAACACTTCAGGAAATATGAGCGGCAGAAGTCTGAGCTTAGAGGTGCTGTACCTCCACAAAGTGGACTGGAGTTGCTTCACAAACAGTCATGGGCTCTCTCATCAGGCTTTTCCACTTGGCGCCTTTGGTGAATCAAAGCATGCCATGCTAATTTGCGTTACCCTCACCAGTTTTAGCACGGTGAGTTGTACCGAGTAGGACCTAGGACATACCATCTCCAGAGTTGGTCCAAAGCGTATCTGACAAACCCCTGGTAGTGGTTGTACTAGCCGTGTTTCGACTAGGTGGAAAGTTGCCACCAAGAAAGTCTCAGGCCTCACCCTCTCAAAAGTCCTCTCACTCTGAGTGTCTCCATTACAAGTTAGCCCCCAGAGGGATTTAGAGACTCTGGAGGTCACGTATGGTTTTCACCGTCGCTAACTGTGCACAACGGGACTAAAAAAGTGCTGACAAAAACCGGCTCTGGACTGCTCGTATTCAAATTAGGGGTGTTTCGGCGAGTGAGACCCGCCTCATTCCGGGTATTGCCCGGTAGTGGACAGGGCCCTAACAGGGTCTGCTGCCAAGCCTGGAGTAAGACACTGACACCAGTTCACCCTCGCTGGATATGAATCCTCTTGCCTGGTTGAAAAGTAACCATATATGCTTCCTAAGGCTGGCAACTCTAGCGAGGGCATTCTGCATTCTAGGAGCATCTTTGCACCAGGCTAACCCTGCAGCATGTAGACATGCTGCCAATTCCAAGTAACATTAGAGAAAACAAGCTGTCCGCTAGTGAGGACTTAGGTAGGCATAACCTGTTTTGGATTTTTCATTAGTTTTAGTTTTAATTTCGTTCTCAATTTTTTGTTTTCAAATTCAGTTCATTTAATTAGTTTTTAGAGTGAGTTTGCTAGTTTTAATTAGTTTTTATTTTTTGGGAAAATGCTTAGTTTTAGTTTAGTTTTTGTAATGGGTATATGTTGGGTGCCAGATTCAGAAAAGTCACAAGAAATGTTGCCTTTATTTCCTTTGTCTTCCTTTGTGTTTATTAAGTCATAAAACCAAATAGATTAAATAGATTTCATATCAACCAAAAAGGTTTACGTATGAGAAAAGTAGTAAAAGACGAAAATTAAGGAAATTTTCACTATAATTTTAGTTAGTTTTAGTTCGTTTGGTAACCACACAATACAGTTTCAGTTAGTTATCGTTTTTATAAAAACTCTAGTTTTTATTTTTGTTTCAGTTCAACAAAAATGCTTTTTCAATTCTAGTTTGTTATATCGTTAGTTTTTGTTAACTATAATAACCTTGGTCTCCATTATTCTCTGTGGGTTTGTCTTCATGAGCAACTCCTTTCACATTACATCAAGTCATTTCATTTAAAAGCAGTATATTTTGTACTTTGGTGCCATGTGGTGGTAGCACTGAGAATGACACTGTCATACAGCAATGCATGTCGCTATCCCAAAGATCCTTTGTGTGGAGGGTATGTTGTTTTGAGCATATATATCAATATGTTTAGTACAGCTTCAAATAAAAATAAGCAAAAAAACAAAACAGTTTCATCCTTGCTGGATTAAATATCAAACAAAAAGCCTTGATTGCACCTCAGCCTGACCCAAGAAACTGTTTGTGTTGAGTGAAACCTGGCACTCACCTGGAGTTAAAAGCCTTCTCCAGTGAATGATTGAAGTGACTCTCTGACAGAGAGCATGATGGGAAAATTTGATACCCCGAGGCTGTTTCCAGCAGCTGGCAGGAAATAGAGGAGGGAAGGCTGCACAACACAGTGCATACAGTACTGGAGCTGTCCGCCTGTGTGTGTGTGAGCGTGCACATTCTCTGTTATTCATTTAAAGACAGCCATAGCAGAGGGGGTCTCACTCCCACGACACTAACTTGAGGACACACACACAAAGACAAACGCTGCGCTTTGTGATGCAGTGTGTGCACTGTGCCGTCATGTGGTTAACTAGCAAATAATGTTTCCCACATCAAATGCTGCTTTGTGTGTATATTTGTGTGAGAAAGTTGTGTGTGTAGTTATTTCCCTCTGCAATTACTTGCTCCAGCCGTCACATAGTAATGGGGGTCTAATCAAGGCTAAGCCCGGTGGGGTTTACACACTGGTGCTCCACTGGCTAACTTCCTCCATGCACACAGTCCACAATAAGGACAGGAGTGATGACTCCCACATGTCCTAGACACACACACAAAGATGTGTTTTCGTGGATGTGCATGGGGCAGAAATTGTTAACACGCTGCCCGCCACTAGTTCAACTTTCTGCTTAGTCAGCAAGCTTCTTATAGGAATGCACCAAGCTCACCAATCCACGCTAGCTACCACACTAGCCGCTAGCTGTTATATGTTTTGCATCGAGGTGATACTTGAGGCTCGATGTGCTGCAGTGATATGTGAATTCCTTGTTGCATAGCAACACAACCATGCTCTTATCGACGCTTCCATCCGTTGGTTTTTTGTAACAAAATGTCCCATCATCCACGGGGCCAACCAAAGCGCTCTCATCAGCTTCTTCCTTCATGTTCACTGTGGTTTGTTGTTGTCTGAACTCATGAACGCTAGTTGGTGCTCCAGTATAATCGGTCCGCCTGAAACTCATCCAGTGAGAAACGTTCCACGGTGCAAAAATAAGTGCGATTAAAATGCATACATTTTTTTAACGCGTTCATTTTTGTGTAATTAATTAATCTTAATTAACGCGAGTCCCGGCCAAAATAAAAACTTTTATCAAAATTCTTTACATTTAGTGAGAATTCTGTCCCAGACAGAGGAGCGTGTGGCGGCGGATACCACCGGTGTCAGAGCCTGATGTTTTTCACAGTTGCAGGGTTTATTAATTTTCTCTGATAAGTACTATAAATATGCTTGGGTTTGACACTATTTCATAAACACTGCAGAGTTATATCAGCTCTAGGCATCAATACATAATCTAATAATAATTCCCCGACTCAGACATGTGGGCTTCAGGCTGACTCAAATTTGCGTACACAAGCAAAGAGCAGACTTGAGATCTGATCGTACCCTCCGCTCATGTCCAAATTGATGAATAGAGATTGATATAGTCTTGTGTCGTGGAAATGATCGTACGCCCACCGTACGCCAACTTTCTGTTGTACGTTAGTTTGGTAAATGAGGGCCAATTTGTGCACATTTTACCCCTTTCCACCCTACTGAAATTTGATTCCCTTCATATACCCAGCCCTTTCCTGACAGTAACTAGTGGCTCATTAAGTCTGTCTATAAACTAACGTGATTATGCTCATCAGGTTGTACTGCTGTCTTCTAATGTAATACCAGAGAGCATCTCTCTCTCTCTGTTTCTCTGCAGAGCACATGTTAGAGAACAAGGGGAGATTATCCAGGAGTTGGTCGATCACAAACGGTGTGAAAAATAACGTCAGAGAAACACTTTAACTAATGCAATACAAGATGGATTTAGTTCCGTGGTGCAGTGGGCACAGGTTGCAGATAGAAGCTGCTTTTTAATTTGTACTGACAAATGCTGGTTCAGCTGATTTTGCAGGAAATCAAACTGGTTTAAGCTTGTACACTAGACTGAACCTGTAAATGACCCAACTGTAAAATGAAGATTTGCTGCTTTTCTTCATTCTATGTAATATCAAACTGAATATCTTTAGATTTTGGACTGCTGGACAGATACAAGAACATTCATTACACATCTCTAGGTGACCAAGGACTATGTATGTATGGGAATGTATGAGCATATTTCACTATTTTCTGACTTTTATTAGGCAAGACAATGGTCCAATTGATTAAGAACATAATTGTCATATTAATCGATGATGAAAATAATCAATAATAGTTGCAGCAGCACAGTGTTAAGTTTCAATCTTTCTACTTTTTGATGCTTGATGTTTATAAAGTGGAGTAATAAATCTCAAGACATATTTTAGCCACAAAAAGTTCTCTTTTCTACGCATTAGCACCACTTCTAAAAGTCTGAAAACATACAGATGTAATATAGCATGTGGTTATTTGTGTATGCTTGTATAATCTGATGTATAATATGGCATGTGGTGATTGCTACTTTGTACAGTATTGATATGACCTCTTATTAATGTTCCTGGGCACTTTGAACAGAGTGCTGCAAACACTGAATCAAAGTCTGACCTGTGTGATCTTCTCCATTGAGACTGTCATGAATTATGAAGGAGACGTGCATTAGGATATTGATGTACAGTCATCAGCCAGTATGGGCGTGGGGCAGAAGGCACAGTAGGAACGAGTTGTCAATAAGACGATGTGCCCTTGAGTGTGCATCACTGATCCCTCTGCTCCTTATTTAGTTTGGACTGTCAGCTCACAGATGGGCAGTAAATGGATTTTTGGGAGCGGCCTCACAGTACAGAGCCTGGAGCTCAGTGTTGTTTGGCTGGTTGCAAACAGATGGACTTAATCTGTGGCTTTGATCTAACATGGTCAGACATTGTGACTCTTTTACTACTAATTTAATGTGCAATGCTCAGGGTATACTAATTATTTGATCATGGTTGGCGAAGTACCAATGTTCCAATCCATACACCTTGAGCATTTGAGCTACCAAGAACATTATTCTGATTTGTTTAAAAGTGTTTAAAAAAGTGTTAAAAAGTAATCTTAGCGTTTTTTTGGACCAGTAAATTGATAAAACATACCTAACCTGGCATGTAGGAAATGTGACTTGAAGAGCTGCTTGTGGTGTGCTTCAAAGGAAGCAAAATTAGTCGGTTAACCACTTCGGTCCAGATGGAAATATCTCACAACTATTGGATACATTTTCGAGACATTGCCAGTCCCCAGAATATGAATCCTAACAACTTTGATAATGCCCCGACGATTCTGTTAGTGCCATCATGAGGTTTACATTTTCAACTATTGGATGGAGTGGAATTCATTTTTTTTAAAAGATGGACATGTTCTCCAGAAGACGTATCTCGGTGGTTTCAGTCATTCCATTACTTTTTATTTAATGCTTCCAGTAGGTCAGATTCTTACGTTATAAGGAGAATTACTGCATCTCAACATTTACTAGTTTGCACAAAACTTTGTCAATAATGATTTCCATGAAGGGTTACATGGCGGTGACCCTCCTGTCTCACAGTAAGAGGGTTGCAGGTTTGAATCTGGCCTGTGGCTCTTCTGTGTGGAGTTTGTATGTTCTCCCCGTGTCAGTGTGGGTTCTCTCTGTCTCCTCAGTCCAAAGACATGCAGCTCAGGTTTAATTGGTGACTCTAAATGTCCGTAGGAGTGAATGAGAGTGTGAATGGTTGTCCATCTCTATGTGCCTTGTACTTTGTGCGGATTGCTAATTAACATATGTGACCATGCTAACATGCACCATTACATGGTAAGCATAGCTCAAAGAACCACTGTGCCTCTCAGAGCTACTAGAATGGCTGTAGAATCTTAATTTTTGTTTTTAGTCTAAAGTTATGACCTAAAATCAAGGAAGTATACTTCCGGATACATTTACCGGTATGTCATTATGTTTGTGCAACATTTGAATAAAAACAAAAATGGTCTGACTCTCGCTGTAGATTACAACAGTGTTATTGACACTGTGTGGCATGAACATGTTCAAGGCCAGTTGAAGCTCAAGCTATTTTTGTCAGATGTATGTAATGGGTGGCTCAATTTCTTTAGAAGAAGCACTTAAGAGAAAAATAAACCAGTGCAATGATTGCTCATATTTTTACATACATACGTATTCTTCCGTCTGATCATTCTTACGATGTGATTGACGAGATATGAACGTTTCATGAATCTAACGTGAACCCTGTTGTAAGATGATTTCTGCAATCAGATCTGCGCTGGTTTCTACATTTGATTAATAAATGAGGGCCAGTGTGTTTATTTACGAGAAAGTCAATGTGTTTTATGTTGACGAAAAGACAAATGGCAGTTAGTCTCAGAAAACTCAAACTGCACCAATATGGAAACAGTCTGGATTTTAAGTGGAGTGTGAGCTCACACACAAACAAACAAACAACAAACAAAGGCAACATGTAAACACTTCATGAAATATGAGTGGCAAAAGTCTGAGCTTAGAGGTGCTGTACCTCCACAAAGTGGACTGGAGTTGCTTCACAAACAGTCAGGGGCTCTCTCATTTGGGCTTTTCCACTTGGCGCTTTTGGTGAATCAAAGCATGCCATGCTAACTTGCATTGTCCTTGCCAGTTATAGCATGGCGAGTTGTACCGAGTAGGACCTAGGACAAACAATCTCCAGAATTGGTCCAAAGCACATCTGACACCTTTTTTTCTGTATAACATGTGCAATAAGCTTTTTTTCTGTATAACATGTGCAATAAGCTTTTTTCCTGTATAACATGTGCAATAAGCTTTTCTCTGTATAACATGTGCAGTAAGCTTTTTTTCTGTATAACATGTGCAATAAGCTTTTTTTCTGTATAACATGTGCAATAAGCTTTTTTTCTGTGTGACATGTGCAATAAGCTTTTTTTCTGTATAACATGTACAATAAGCTTTTTTTCTGTATAACATGTGCAATAATGGGTTTTTTTCTGTGTGACATGTGCAATAAGCTTTTTTTCTGTGTGACATGTGCAATAAGATTTTTTTCTGTATAACATGTGCAATAAGCTTTTTTTTCCCGTATAACATGTGCAATAAGATTTTTTTTCTCTGTGACATGTGCAATAGGCTTCCCTTTTCTCTTTTTTTCCAGAATAGAAGTGCAATGTTTTGTGCTCAATGTATGTGTGCAGTGTTCGCTATCATTTGCAGCTTTGCCATGTGTCTCTGTTTGCAGTCCTGTTTACAGTTCTTTACTTTGTGATTTGTGCGTGGTGTCCTTTCTTCGTTTGTTTGTTTGATGGGTGCATGCCTTGTTTGGTTATTTATTCCATTTTAACTTCATTAAACTGACGGGAGAGCTGTGCCTCAATTTCGTTGTGCTAACATATTTTTTCATACTACCATGCAATGACAATAAAGACTCTATTCTCTATTGTATTCTCTATGACCCGCCCCTGATAGTGGTAGTACTGTCTGTCAGTACGGACATGAGTGTGGAAAACATTATATGCACCAATAGCAAACAAGTCACATGAAAAACAAGTGACAGTATCAGGATTTTTGAGACATGAAAACAAGATACAATACAACTTGTTTCACAGGCAGAGAATTTCTCATCAAGACAAGTTAAGTGTGTCTCTACCGGGTGAGATTACAAACTCTGTCCAGTAGACCAAAGAGCAGCAGTAATGCAATAAAAATAAAGAAGAAATGTATTTATTTACCTAGGACATTTCCTACTGGCACCTCCTCCAGCTCCTCCAGCTCTCTGCCCATCAGCAGGTAGAGGCTTTCCATGGAACAACAGGACATATGAGGCACCTCAGGCACACAGTCTGAAGCACTGCAGCCCTCTGGGAGCTGACAGAAAGGAGAGAAGGAATGAGCATGAAGAGGAAGGAAGAATGTAGAATTTGCAACCCATTGTCTTTCTCCGAGAAGAACCTTAATGGGCTACATGTGTAAATGGTAAATGGTAAATGGACCTGCACTTATATAGCGCTTTTCCAGTCGCTTTGCGACCACTCAAAGCGCTTTACACTACAGACTGCACTCATTCACCCGTTCACACACACACATTCATACTGGTGGCAGAGGCTACCCTAAACGGTGCCACCTGCCACCATTGGGAATTCATTCACACACTGATGAACGCAGCATCAGGAGCAATTTGGGGTTCAGTATCTTGCTCAAGGATACTTCAACATGTAGGCTGCCATGGTCAGGGATCCAACCACCAACCCTCTGATCAGAAGACGATCCGCTCTACCAACTGGGCCACAGCCGTTTGTTGTTATCATTGGAATGTGAAAACTTGGAAGATCAAAGTTTGTAAAAAGAAGCAGTGCAATTTGTTGCTGATACTTCTTGTCCGAAACTCTCTAAAAATGTCAAATCTCAGGCAAGTTTGGAAGTTTTTAAGAAGTTCTATGGATGTTTTCATAGACATCAGAGAAAGTTTGGGCATCATAATGTAAAAAAATGTGTATCATGTACAAACAGTGCCGTACCCTGTACAAGCCCTTTGAGGCAGACTTCAATTAAATTAAATTGTTGTATAACTTGCTGTTGTCAGTCTGATTTTTCATGTTGGTCTATGTCGCACTGTCACTTATAGTACCTGTCGGTCTATGTGACATCATGTTGAGAGCTCTCAACACACCACAGCTAAAGGCATGTTTTTCAGCTGTCAAATAAACCCAAAACATGATGGAAAACCTGCTGTATTATCTAGAAGAAGAAGATATTTAATTTTACCAAGCCTCAAAAATGAAGTCACTTTGATGTAAACACTGGCATATTCCAATATCAAAAAGTTTCACGTGTACAAGATAGTTTTGCAGTTGAAACAGGTAGTGTAAAGGTTGACTGATAACTGTGAGTTTACCTTGCTTAGGCTCTGGGCGGGGTCATACTTTGGTCCCAGTACAAATACTTTCTGTCCTTTCTTCACCACCCCACTGTAGATCCGTGCAAACGCTATGAATGTCTGTTGCTCCTCTTCCTCCTCTGGCTTTGAGTCTTTTAGTGTCAGACTCTCCATCTTAGCTGACAGGGAGAAAGAAGATACACAGAGAGAGTTCACATGAGACTCAATCACAGAGAACCATCAAACTTTTATTTACTTTGGCTCTCTTGGTTTTTTATTTAAGTATGGTGGCCCTGAAGTGCAAATCACAACGGCAAATCAGAAAACACAACAAATCGAAAAACACAACAAAACAGAAAACACAACAACAAATCAAAAAACACAACAATTAATCAAAAACACAACAAAACAGAAAACACAACAACAAATCAAAAAACACAACAAAACAGAAAACACAACAATCAAAAAACACAACAATTAATCAAAAAACACAACAAAACTGAAAACACAACAATTAATCAAAAAACACAATAAAACAGAAAAAACAACAACAAATCAAAAAACACAACAAAACAGAAAACACAACAACAAATCAAAAAACACAGCAACAAATGAAAAAACACAACAAAACAGAAAACACAACAGTAAATCAAAAAACACAACAACAAATCAAAAAACACAACAGCAAATCAAGAAACACAACAACAAAACAGAAAACAACAGGAATATCAAGAAACAAAACAAAAAAACAGAAAACACAACAATGAATAAAAAAACACAACAACAAAACAGAAAAACAGAAAAAACAACGACAAATTACTTAACATAACAACAAATCAAAAAACACAACAGCAAACTTATTGTTGTATTTCTTGATTTGTTGTGTTTCTTGATTTGTTGTTGTGTTTTCTGATTTTCCATTGTGATTTGCACTTCAGGGCCCCCGTATTTAAGTCTCTGTAAGTCTGAAACATTTATCAATGTCTGCTGCAATTGCTTGTTCTTTACATCCGTGTAATTATATGTGATCATTTAGTTAAAAAGCACAAACTGTCACCTAATTACAAATTACTTTTGTTGCTAAACTGTTGCATTAAAAAAAAAGACAGTTGAGAGTTAGGTGTAAGTAGTAAGTAAGAGATGGCAATGGGTGGGCACATGGAGAGTCAATCTTACCTGTTCCAAGTCCTGTAGGTTGGCTTTCCTGTGGTGAACTCCCTGAGTGACTGAGGTCTTTTTGGCTCTCTGCTGCCGTCTGTTCAGCTGCCATCCTGTCAGCATGTCTCTGTCTGGCCAGCTCCCTGCGCTGGGCAATCTCTTCCTGGGTCAATGGCCTAAACACATACACATAGTCAGTTTTACATTAAACCTCCTGATAACGACATGCTCAAAGACATAGATGAAGCAGACTGGAGCCAGGCCTGTCTAAAAACACAAAAACAAACCATAAATACGCAGCTTAAGTTACTACAATTTAATGTTTAACAAGGGTTTATATAACCCCTGAAAAACTTAATGGTATGTCAAGTCATATTCCTGATACATGTGCTAAATGCCAATATAATAAAGGTACTCTTATTCACTGTCTGTGAGAATGTTCAAAGATACAAAGATTCTGGAACAAGGTTATCAATTGTATGTCTGAGGTGTTTAGAGTCAGGATTCCCTTCGGTGCAAAACTTTGTATACTGGGAATTTATCCCAAAGATTTTAAACATACAAAGAAACAGACTAAAGTGTTGGACTTCAGACTTTTGCATGCCAGGAGAGCTATTGCCTTGAATTGGAAGAGCATGGAGGCTCCTTCTATAAAACTATGGAAAAAATAACTATCAGAGTGCCTCGGATTGGAAAGACTGACTTACATTACCAAAGGAAAGCTGAAGGAATTTGTACAATTGTGGGAACCATATCTGAACATTATAGCATCTGGAAAATAGGGTCATGAAATTCAAATTATCTTTATTATAATTATGTGTATGTAAGTATGTATATGTGTGTGTTTATAAGAATATATGTATGTACATGTTATTTAGGTATGCATACGTGTGCATGCATGTGTATGTATGTGTGCGTGTATGTATACATATATAATTTCATGCAATTCTACCTGGAGTGAATGGGTGTGTGTATGAAGGTTTGGGTTCTGCTCTGCATTCTTTATGTATGTTAACATTTACTTTTGTTTGTTCGCCTTTTATTGTAAAACTTGAAAACTAATAAAAATATTATATTATAACTATATAATGTAACATTATTACCATCATATCATCAGTATAATTACCATCATCTTGCCACTGTACCTTACCTACCAACTGATCTTCTTTTTTTAACTCTTAAGTGTCCTTGTTCTGTTCTGTGTTTTTTCTATTGTTGTTTTTATTTATTCTACCTCAGTATTTTATTCTATTGTATTTTATTGTACCTAAATACCATACTGCTGTGACAACCAAATTTCCCTTCGGGGATGAATCAATCAATCAATCAATCAATCAATCAATCAATCAATCAATCAATCAATCAATCAATCAATCAATCAATCCATCTATCTGAATTGCTAAGGATGAAATCAGTTGGTAAGCAGAACCTTTAGCAGACTGCATAAAATAGTGGTCACAGTCAAGGTGCAGCTCCCATTGGTTCTCCGAACGGTTTTGAAGCCTCAAAATATTAAGTATTAGGTATTTAATATTAAGATCCAGTTTTGTCAAATAATCACTGCAACCACAGTGAGGAGTAAACATGTCCTCTGCATTTAACCCTTCCTTTAAGCACCATGTTTAGGAGCAGTGGGCAGCACATTTCTGCTCCCAGAGAGCAATGGGGGTTAGATGCATTGCTTAAGGGCACCTTAATAATTGATAATTAATAATTGATTTTTTCAAACAAGAGCATGTAAAAATGATGCAGCTTCACCGGCGAATGCAAGGACTTGCTAGCTAACTTGGTAAACTTTACTCAAAATGAACAAATGACTTAAAGTTCAAAGATTAAAACCCACAAGGTTGTCATGGTAGCAACTTGTCAATTACAAGTTAGCCCCGCCCTAAAGCATAACCTATTTTACTCTGAATGATAGTTTAATATTTTACTAAATTGAAGAAGACTTGAAACTAGTGACTGTGACCATAAACTTATTTAAAAATGTTTACTGAGGTAATAAATCAAGTGGGAAGTAGGGTCATATTACTATTGACTCTTTTTGTGACCAGTGGGGTTGCCCCCTGCTGGCCATTAGAAACAATGCAGGTTTAAGGCATTCTCATTTGTTTCATTTTTTTTAGACCGGGAGGTTTCTCAAAACACATTAATTTTTCTTCTTTTTCTATTTTATTGAGGCACCAACTGTCATCACCCTCTGCATCTCTAATAATTGGTTCATCAATCTGACTGGCCATGTGTAAGATTTGGGTAGAATTTTAGTAAGAAATATTTTTAAAAAATGAACTTTATGAACATTATGGACACAGTGTGAAGAAGTAACAGTTTTGATGTTATGTAAAATACATATACATACAGTATTGTGTAGCAGAGAACTGAATTGTATTGTAAAATGGTAAATGGACTGCACCTGTCTGTCTTTTCTAGTCATAGCAACCACTCAAAGTGCTTTCACACTACAGATCAGCATTCACCCACTCACACACACATTATCAGACACTGGGTACAAGATGCTACAATAACACTTTATACTAAATTTAGATTGTATGGATCCAGTCGTTTTAACTTGAATGGCAGCTAAATTCTGATATATGACTGAACTGATATTGGACCATACAGTATATGAACATGTTTGATATGTACTGCAACAACTGTAATCACTGTATTGGACAACGGAGACATGGGACTTCTGTCATTATCTGAGGCCTTTGGCCTGCCTCTCTGACCAGACGCCAACGTTCCTGAAATGGCAAACTTAAAATTTCCTGGACATGCAGCTAAGAGGCAAGCTGTAAAAGCAGCACACAGTTATGCCCTGCATTCGTTTTGCTGCATGACCTGTGTGTTTTTGTGTAGTGTGGTTTTTGTGTGCATGTGCAGTGTGGTCAGAGTGTTGGTGTATGCATGCGTCTGTATACCCTCTTCAAAAAGAATACAGTGATTATAGCAACACAGATGCTCACAAGAGGCCTGAGTGACGCAATGCAACACACACTGGCCCTCATTTATCAAACGAGCGTAGAAACCAGTGCAGATCTGAACGCATATTTCGTCTTACGACAGGGTTCACATGTGATTTATCGAATCTGTCCAATCAAAGCGTGAGAATGATCGGCTGCTGATATATGTGGCGGCTGAAAACAAGCGTCATTTAAATAGCACGCTCCAATATATATATATATATATATATATATATATATATATATATATTTATATATTTATATATATATATATATATATATATATTTATATATATATATATATATATATATATATATATTTATATATATATATATATATATATATATATATATATATTTATATATTTATATATTTATATATATATATATATATATATATATATATATATATATATATATATTTATATATTTATATATATATATATATATATATATATATATATATATATATATATATATATATATATATATTTATATATATATATATATATATATATATATATATATATATATATATATATATATATATATATATTTATATATATATATATATATATATATATATATTTATATATATATATATATATATATATATATATACACAATCCTCTTTTTGAAAAAAGAGGATTATTCCCCCTAAAGTCACCTTTATTAGCAAAGTACACCGTTACAAATAACAGGACGAAACAGACACATTACAGAAATATGCAGCGACGGAGGTTTATAAAAAAAATACTTGTAGTTATAAACTCAAACAAGTTTGGTGAATATTTTACATTTGGAGCACATACTTAAAAGTTTTCACAGCTTTTAGGT
The DNA here is from genome assembly GCF_030273125.1 of Centropristis striata. Taxonomy (NCBI): domain Eukaryota; kingdom Metazoa; phylum Chordata; class Actinopteri; order Perciformes; family Serranidae; genus Centropristis; species Centropristis striata. The sequence goes on from NC_081518.1 coordinate 20,128,306, forward strand.
TGAAGGAGGTAAACAATGTTTTAAAGTAGAGGAATTTCTCAGAGTCAGAAAGTGAAAATGCTGATGTCCAACGTCCTACAGCGGCAACACAACAAACTGGTTCTGTTTGGCAGCATAAAAAGTGAAAAGGAAGGAAATCAGTGGTGCTGTCAGCAAAGTAGAGCACCATTAAACTCTGAAGTGCATGTAAACTTCGATTAAGACCGAGGCCTTTGTCTCAAGTCGAACACCATGGCATGGAAATGATGGTTTCGAGAGATCTTAAGGTGAGCTGAAAACATATAGCCTACGTTAGCCTATGTTAGCATGTATCAATTCTAGCTGAGTCAATATCACCATGAGGTGCCTTTGAGACTTCCGCATTTCCAAGCTGAGATTTTCCATTGGACTTCATTTTTATTGTATTAAAGAGTTGTTGTGCTGTTAGAAATGCATGTTGGTCAAGCTCCCGCACTTTTTTTTATAAATTAACTATAGGCAGACAATGTACATGCAAACAGCAAAATGTGTCAATTTTGGCTAATTTTAGCATTGAATTTAGCATGGATGGACCTTCAGTTAGCGAATTTATTTTGCAGGGCCATCACAAACATTGTCAAGAAGGAGACTCCATGTTGCCAACATCGATGCGGTTCTGGGAAGGATGGAGTGGATTCAACTGCACCTGGATGCAGCACATGCAGCAGAGCCAAGACAAAACAAACCAAGAAGAACTCCTGGTCAGAGTTCAGCTCCATGATAACAAACCACTTAAAACAGCCCATAATTCGCTCCTGACAACAGCAGCAGCCCTGCCGACTCACTGAGACTGATTGCACCTCTGCTTTGCATAAATTTGATATAAATGGGGCCACAGCCTGAATTCAGGATTCTAACAGGAAACCACAAATGAGCAAACCCCATTGGATGACGGCCTAGCCTGACAGCTTCAAACTGCACCAGTCAGCTCAATCAGTCAAGCTCACTTCTCCCACATGATATCCAACTCCAAACAGCCAAAAGCAGACAATGTTAAAGTGAAGGTTGTGAATGCATTTGTTTAAGCTTAACAACTAAATAAATGCATCGCTGTGTGGTACATACAAGGCTTCATGCTTTTCATCAGACCACTGCCAAGTCACTGCTTTTTTCTTCCAGAGGTCAGACCAGTCACTCACTGGTAATAATGGGAAAGCCAGGACTTGGTTTCTGGCTTTGCCTGCTGCGGTTATGAAGTAATGGCTTCCAAACACTGAAGCTGGACAACCACAAGCAGACCTTTTAACATGGTGGAAAGGGAGGAAAACGTGTGCTGGAAAATTAAACAATATATTGATTTTAGAGCTGTCTGCTAAAGACACTTCATCGCTTTTTGCTGCTAAAGGATTTTGATTGAAGATGTTTTCCATCCTGGCTAGAGTGTATGAATCTGTAACTGAGCAGTGAGTGAGGTGATATTATTTCTGCCATTCACATGTCTGCCACATGATGAGAAATAGTAAGCTGAAGGCAATAATAATTTCTGCTTATTAGCTAATTAGTGGTTATGAGAAGAAGGAGTATTTGCTGAAAGTATGTTGCCACTGTAGTGTCCTGCTGGTCTAGAAGTGGCCAGTGCAACTTATTCTATGTGTACATGACAGTAAAGTTTTAAATATCAAATTAAAATGTGCCTGTTACGTCCCTGGGGTACGGTGTGTGTGTTTTGTTGTCTCTGTCTGTGCCTCAAGACCGCAGTGTACTTCATCAGCTCCGTCAGAGGGAATCCCCGCTGGGAAACGCCTCCCTCAAATGCCGACAGCAGGCCATAGTGTTTCCCTGGCTCCGCCCTCTTCTGCTCTATCGGTCTAGCGACCAATTAACTGCCGCACCTGCTTCCAGCTCAGCCTTAAGAACAGCTTTGCGCGGCTGTCGAAGACCTTCTTTTGTCTTTGTATGGCCTTATACTAAGTGTCACTTATTGTATGTCGCTTTGGACAAAAGCGTCTGCTAAATGACATGTAATGTAATGTAATGTAATGTGTCTCTCGCTGTTAAGGTCTTTGAGGACCCTGTGTGTAAACCCACAATCGAGGCACTAGTTTTGTGATCGTTGTTTGTACGGGGCATTAGGTTTAGCTATTCTTTTTCACATTTCCTTGCACCACACTTCCATTTGTTAGATTCACTAGTTTATGGTTGGTTGCTACTAGTTCTACAACTTGAAGAGTTGCAGGACTAATTATATATCAAAACATCCGGTTTGAGCGCGATCGGGATCGGTGTGCTAAGTAAGTCGCGAAAAAGCTGCCCAAAATTTTGCATTGAAGTGAATGGGACGGACGAAAAAAAATGAGCAAAAAAGAACAATATTTGGTGATTTTTAAACGTCTACTTCTCCGGCATAATTTCACCTAAAGACTCCATTTAAACTTTAAACAGTAGACGCAAGTCTTGTGTATGGGTGTATTAATCCACGTTTGGATAGGTCATATAGTTTTTTATCAATCCCTGTTCAATGACCATGATCATTTTTGGAGAAATTCTGAGATTATAATGGGTGTGTATTGCATGGAATGTCCGTGTCACAGTGGGTGAGAAAAAAATTGTGAAAAAATACATTTGAAAGCTGCGCTCCAGGCCACAAATTCCATTCTACAGAAATAATTTATTCACATAAATGTAGAAAAATTTGTCTTCTCACTCACAATCCTCTGGTAAAGATGTCAGAGTTATAGTTTGGGCGTAGGACGCACAGATGCGCCATTCCCATTGATTCCCATATTAAAAGCGCAGGAAGATTTCAGTATTCATTCATTCATTACCATTAACCGCTTATCCGCAATCGGGTCGCGGGGGGCTGGAGCCTATCCCAGCTGTCATTGGGCGAGAGGCGGGGTACACCCCGGACAGGACGCCAGACTATCGCAGGGCTGACACATAGAGACAGACAATCACACTCTCATTCACACCTATGGGCAATTTAGAGTCCCCAATTGAACCTAAGTGCATGTTTTTGGACTGTGGGAGGAAGCCGGAGTACCCGGTGAGAACCCACGCTGACACGGGGAGAACATGCAAACTCCACACAGAAGAGCTGCAGGCGGGAGGCGAACCGGCGACCCTCTAGCTGTGAGGCAAGAGCGCTAACCACTACACCACCGTGTAGCCCCAATATACATATGTAGACGTTCAGGAAGAACTCAGGAAGCTCAAAGTGAAGTCGGATTAATGATAGGTATTATGGTTTTGCCAAAAAAGCTTTCTGTTCGAGGCCAGAAATTCCAGTCTGTCCACTTCTGGCTGCTGTCACGGTGCAGGAACATTCTACAGCGGCAGTTAATTCTGTTGATTGCTCTGCTCTGATTGGCCGACCCCAACGCCTTTGATCCTTTGATGTGATTACAGTTACAGATACACACATGCACGCATGCACACACACACACACATTTTGAGGTTGAAAGGGCATAGGTTGCTGTATAAATACTTGAAAAGGAATGGTTGTTGTAGGTGTGCTCCTTGTATATAATATAGTATCATAACATTTCTAGTATTAATTGTTTGAAATCTCTGAAGAATCTCATCATAGTGTACACACACCGGCAGTAGCCCCCGTGGCCCTTTCACAATTTCCCCAGAGGAAATTTTCTAGTTTTGTATATTTCAACAGGAAGTTAGTGTGGGGGGAAAACGGAGTTAGGAAGACTGTTTTAGTTTGTTTGTTTTATGAGTTGGCGCCACCCGCAGCTCTTCGTTCACTAACTCACTTCTGTATCACGTTATTAGCCTGAAGAAGTTATGTTTTTGTTACTTCTTGTTAACGTTTGCTGTTAATCAATAAACATCTTTATTTGCCTGGGTACACCGGTGTTGTGTTACATACCCTTACCCCTAGACTCACACTTGGGTTGTAACAGTGACCAACAACTACAACACCTTGTAGAGATTATCCATTTTTTTAAAGTAAGAGATGATTTAATGACCTATGCGTATCTCATTTCCACAGGGTCAAAAATAGTAACAATTTACCTAAAACTATAAAAAATATTCCTCTCCACATTCTAAACATTGCATGGGAATTCTTTTTTATCATTAGCAATTTTATTTGAGCCAAGATTCTCACAGATTAGATCTATTTCTTGGGTTGAAGGTGCCACATAGTTAAAGCAACAGGTGATTGTCGGGCCAAAGTGTGTGTGTGTGTGTGTGTGTGTGTGTGTTCTTGTACTTCCTACATAGTGAGGACTGGAACACGTTTTTAACCAACAGAGTGAGGACAGTTTTGCAAAGTGAGGACATTTCGGCCGGTCCTCACTTCTTTAAAGGCTCGTTTGAGAGTTCAGACTTTGTTTGAGGGTTCAGGTTACATTAGGTTTATGTTAGGGTTATGGTTAGGCATTTAGTTGTGATGGTGAAGGTTAGGGTAAGGGGCTCGGCAACAAGGTTATTATAGTTAACGAAAACTAGAATTGAAAAAACATTTTAACTGAAATGAAAATAAAAATGAGAGTTTAAAAAAATGATAATTAACTGTAACTGTATTGTGTGGTCAAAAAACTAACTGAAACTAACCAAAATTATAGTGAAAATATCCTTCATTTTCGTCTTTGTCAACTTTTTCCATACATAATGAAGATGGACAAGACAAAGGAAATAAAGGCAAAATTTACTGTAACTTTTAATCTCCCACCTAAACTAAAACTAACACTAAAACAAATAAAAACTAAACTAAAACTAAAGCATTTTCGAAAAATAAATACTAAACTAAAACTAGCAACTCACTTCTTTAAAGGCTGTTTTGAGATTTCAGACTTTGTTTTAAGGGTTAAAGGTTACATGATAATGATAACTAACTGAAACTGTATTGTGTGGTTACAAAACTAACTAAAATTATAGTGAAAATGTCCTTCGTTTTCGTCTTTGTCAACTTTTTTCACACATAATAAAGATGGATGAGGCAAAGGAAATAAAGGCAAAATTTACTCAGACCTATTTTAACCTCCCACCCAACAAATACCCCATTACAAAAAAACTAAAACTAAAGTATTTCAAAAAAATAAATCCTAAACTAAAACTAGCAAACTCACTCTAGAAACTCATTAAAACTAACTGAATTTGAAAACAAAAATTCACAACAAAACTAAAAAAAGTATTATAACCTTGCTAGGGAATTCACTGTTACAATGAGGGCCAGTGAATAGAAAGATAGAAGTACAAGAATGGGTGTGTGTGTGTGTGTGTGGTGCTCTTGCAGGACCATTAGCTGGGATTCTGGGCAGCCTTTTTCCTCTCTGGCTCACAGTCTGAGATGACCTTTACTTCCTTCTCAAACTATGCCTTTCTTCTCTCCCTCTTTCACATATCTGTATCTTTTCTTCTCCATCCTCTAACTCGTCTGTGACAGCCTGTCTATATCTCTTCTCGCCGCTCTGTTTCCCTGGGAGTGCATTGGTAGAATCTGCAATTAGGATCCAGCATTGTGACAGGAGGGGGAAGGAGAGCAGAGCCGATGGCAGCCAGAGAGCTGCATCAGATATGTTGGAGAAGAAGCTGAAACAGAGGGAATGTCATGGAAAGGGAGTTGAGGGTACCAGCCTATTTTCTGTATGTTCACTATGTTTTTCTGGATTTCAGCACATCAAGAATAAAAACAAGAATAAGCTGTTTTACTTAGACTTTCAAAGTTCAAAGTTCAGACGTCAACTATGTTTTGTTTCATAAAAAATGCATCCTCTGCAGGGAAAAAACCTATCTGAACCCAAATAAAACTACACTGTGAAGACTGAACTCATAAATCAGCATTTTCAGGAGGGCTAAACAAATAAGTCTGGGGAATCTGGTGATATTTTTTTCCATCCCCTTCAAAGTTGTTGTTTTTTTCCGCTCATTACTGATCAGAGTCATTTCATATTGAATATCTGCCAATACAGAGTCCCAATACCACACTTTGATTTTCTTAGATCAAAAATTACATTGGACTATCAATCCAATATGCTGAATAGCTCCACCCTAAATTAAGAAAAAAATGCCTGCATCCAAGCTCAGGCAGGTGTCAGGTGTGCTGGCAGTAAAACACCATGCACCATAGAGGACAACAAATGCAACAGACACTGAGTTTAAATTAAACCAGTATCTATAGAACCTAACCTTTCTGTCCAGATGAAATAAAAAATTGGGCGCCTGATTCAAGCCGATATGAAGGTGATGGGGAGGTCTGAAAAGCTCCCCATGCAGTCCATCTACCAGCAGTCTGCGCTCAGACAAGCTGAGAAAATCTTGTCTGACCAGACACATATTCTGCACACAGAATACCAGCTTCTACCATCAGGTTGAACGGGGATTCCCAACAGGGGGGGCCCGACCCCCCCAGGGGGGCACCAAAGATCCACGGGGTTTGTGAAGCCCTCTTGATTTTAAGGGATGTAATAAATCTAATGTGTTAAATATAGATGAGTCAGCATTTAATTCATTAGTGGGACAAAAACAACTAAATAAGGGCTACATTAAACGTTTATTCATTTATTTAAATAGAAAAATCACAATAGAAAAGTTTAAAAATAAAGGCTATATTGTGAGAATAAGTGTAACATCCCTCCTGCAGCACAGGTAACCTCACCTATCGGTAACCTCACCTCGTGGTAACCTCACCTATCGGTAACCTCACCTAGTGGTAACCTCACCCAGCGGTAACCTCACCTAACAACACAAACACAGAGCTAATGGAAAAATGGCGAACGTCAGGGAGACGAAAATGCTGAATATCTCAAAAAGAAAAAGAGAGAGTACCATGAAAGTCACATTGAGTTCGGCTTCATAGAGGCAATGGACAATGGGGGGGTCGCCAAAGTTCACACTGGTAAAAATGTGGGTCCTTCAAGAAAAAGGTTGGGAACCACTGAGGTAGACGCTTCACAGTCCCCAGTTGCAGGCTGAACTGTTTTAGGAATTTATTTGTGCCCACCTCAATTAAGATCCTAAATGCCCCCAGGACAAAACAAACTGTGCAACTGTACTATTGATCATGACCCATGGTATAATACAGTGGGCGAGGGAGGGTCTGGGCAGGTGTGTGTGTTTGTGTGCATTGTATTGTTTCTTGTATACTGTGTATATGTTATATGTGGCCTGTGGCCTATATGTATGTATTGTCTGTACCTGTACTGTTACTACTGTAAAGCAGCTTTATATGACAGCATTGGAGTCCAAGACAAATTTCCTTTCAAGGACAATAAAGTGTATCTCTCTCTCTCTCTCTCTCTCTATTAAGTCTTAAGCCACTTTCCTGTCATTTGTTGCATGTGGTGTTCCACTGCTTCGGCCCCTGCTCTGACAAACACATGGAGCTCATCAGAGGGGAGAAGACAGACAGTGGAGGGGATTTGAGAGATGGTGGCTGCATGCTGTGTGTGCATCAAAGCTTTGTGGGTAAAAACACCTGTGTGTCAGCTGACCAAGGATCAGAAGGGCTACACAGGGCTCAAAGGGCGATACCGATCAGTTGGAAAAGCTGTTATCAGCCTCGATACCGAGGCTTTGAGACTGGATGGGGACATCCCTCGTCGATACCAGTACCAATGATGTTCCAGACTTCCACATAGCTAATTTGATACCACAGTAAAATATGTTTTAAAGCAAACAATGCATCCCATTTCAGTTATTCTGGCAGTCAAAGACGTTATGAAATACATACAGTAGATGACAATATTTAGAACCTTAGTTACATCGATAAGTCCTATTTAATTCTTCACTAAAAAATGTCTGCAAGAGACACTTAATACTAGATTTTACAGTGAAAAACTGCTTAACCATGACAGTAAAAGATCGTATAATGATAAATGAGTTAATTCAGTTTCAGTAACAACGAAACATTGTAAATGTATATTTCAGCCAAAACAGTATTTTTATAGTTTAAAAAAAAAAATACATTACTCTACTGTAAAATACACTGGAGCCGTGTTTCTAAGAAAAATATACTGTTATATATATATATATACAAGCATCACTGTAATTTTTGCTTTTATTTTTTGTAAAAAATATTTTTCTCACTGTTAAATGTACTAAACACCATCTCTAACAGAAATATAATGTAATATTTAATGGTAAAATCTTTAATTCTTGCAGCATTTAAATTAAATATTTTATTATGAGTTATATGGCAGAACAGCATTTCTTTTGATGGAAAAACGTTTTATTTTTTACAGTAAAATATGGAATAAAATGGCAATCTTAAACGTGAAATCAACAGTGCTAATATCATTTTACCGTAATATTACAAAAAGTTGCACCGTATTTATTACGGTAAAGTTCTGGTAACCACAGCTGCCGTTTTTTTTACCGTAAAATCAACAGTTTTTTTTCAACACTATTTTACAGTGTAGCTAATTTGATACCACAGTAAAAAATGTTTTAAAGTAAACAATAAATCCTATTTCAGTTATTCTGGCAGTCTAAGACGTTATGAAATGCATAGATGACAATATTTAGAACCTTAGTTACATCGATAAGTTCTGTTTAATTCTTCATGACCACCAGAATTCATTGTCATCCAGGTTCATCCATTTCATACCATCTCTTGTGGTCTGCAGGAATTCATAGAACATTAGTTACATCTGTTAATCTCCTTCTGCCGTCAGTTCTCTCCTCTCCTGATTTTCTCCTTCACCCAGTGCTGAACAGACTGAAAGGTACAGTGCTGACTAGATAGTCTGCTCACTACCAATTTAGCTAAGTTGCATCAACAATGTTAACTTTAAAAAAAAAAAAAACCTGAGGTGTTCTGTCGGGATAAAAGGGAAGGTTAATCCGGTATCACTCCATGCTGCAGCACATGAAGCTAGCATCATCCAGCCAAAGTTGAGCGACAGGTGAGTGTGGGATGTTTTCAGAATTTATGCATTGATTTGGTACCAAAGCATTGGATCTCTAGACAGCCCTAACACAATGTAGTTCATTTAGACTCAATCACACATACACTTCCTGCTTAGGGTGAGGGGTTGATAATAATTTAACAAATCTAATCAAGTATAACTTTTTATTCAAGTCTTAATCCTTCCAAATACATTATCAAATCTAATTTTCTTTATCATTCAGTAGTAAGTAACTGAAATTATGAATGAGTGAAATAGGGCTGGGCGATATGGACCAAAAGTCATATCCTGATATTTTTAGGTATATATATATACGATATACGATATATATCCCGATATTCTTATCACAAAGTGAGAGCAAATGTTCAGTCAAAGTCAAATATGACATGTCACAAGTAGTTTTATAGAAACCGTTTATTTAAGTCAACATAAATACTGTATATCTTTCCTTATATATAAATGCTGCCCTTACTAGGGTTTGTCATATTTAGTTATTTTGTAATGTTTCACTCTAAGAAATGATTCATGGAGTTAGTAGGTACAGCTCAAAATCAACAGCTTTTTCTGTATAAAAAAATAAGTTTGTTATGTTTATACATTATAATGAGTTGATAACTTAATTTAATAAGTTTGTCTAACTGAAAATAAATAAAAAAGTTTTAACTCAATAATGCATGGATTTTCAACGGATATTTCTGCCTCAACTCAACATGTAGGTGTATTCAGTTTGCACAACTTAAAAATCCATGTCCATGTTACTTAACTAGCTGAGTACAAGGCTGAGCGCGAACAGACCATGCGGCATTGCCAGATGGAAGTGGAGGACACGAGTGAGCACAGCACACATCTGCTAACTTTGCGGTTTGGTGAGTAAAAATTGACTCATATTAGTCACAGCAGCTAATCAGTAGTCAGTATAAGAAATAGTTTTACACAACACTAGGTGATTTTTCTTGGTCAGCAGTGCTACTGTGTAAGCTAGCAGTAACTCCTAGTAATTTGGTCTAACCGTATTGCTAAGTTTTGTTTTTTAGGTTGGTTTAGTCAGCCATTGCAGCACCAAAATCCACATTGACGACGAGAATATTGAGTTGCTGTTGTTAACAGCGCATGTGTATTTCTCCCTGCCCATTTCGTTGCAGTAATTTGTGTGAATTTTCTTTTGTTTTCCATCTTGAAAAAAAAACAGTTAAATCAAATTTATTGTTATTAAGTTGCAAGTTGTAGGCATCATAGCTTAGGTCTAACCGTATTGGCTGCTAAGTTTTGTTTTTTAGGTTGCAAATGTTGATTGGCACTGGTTAACTTTGTTTCTTTCAAATTAATTTAAAACTTGTAGTGTTTGAGCAGCAATAGCCTCATGGCTAGGCTGTAGGTTACTGCACTCATTCGGTTTGTTTTAGTCAGCCATTGCAGCACCAAAATCCACATTGACGACAAGAATATTGTATTGTCTTAGTTGTTGTTAACAGCGCATGTGTATTTCTCCCTGCCCATTTCGTTGCAGTAGTTTGTGTGATTCGCAGGCAGGAGGTTGTGAATCAGGAACCATCCGTCAGTGACCTCAAAGGAAGATGGCCTGCTCTTTTCACCGCAGCTCAGGTAAATATTTTTCCAAGACAATTCACAGTATATGATATTTTGTTCAAGTAAATTGTATTGATCATCATGTTGTGCCTATTTGTGCCTTTTCTTTCCATTCAGATTAACCAGGAATTCAAACGCATCACGACTGTGAGCCTGGAGACAACATTTATAGCAAAGCTGGACCACTACTCCTCAAAAATTATCTCTTTGCTGTCCTCAAGGGGAGGGGCTTCAAAAATGAAGATTCAGCACTTACAGAACATCCTCCTAAAGGTACGAATAAATGAAATGAAGTTACTTACATAAAGGTGATATTAGATTTTTGAACATGACTGTACAAGTGACCAAAATGCAATTCAACATCAATTGTAAGATTGTTTATTGTCTTCTAGATGTAGACAACTCTATTTCATATGAGGGAATATAATGTCAGATAATTGTTTATGCCTTAGTCTAAGGAAGAAAAAATATAAATAAGAACTAAATTACAGGTGAGATGATATACATTAGGCCTCACAAACCTCATCATTCTGTCTTTATGTAACTACCAAAAACACATCTTCCTGTTCAACATACTTTTTCTTTTTCACAGGACAATTCTGTGGAGGCAAGGAGGGAAGTTGCCATCCGTGGCTTAATGGTGTACCTTAGGGAAAAGGAGGAGGTAAATCAGATACTTTGAGTACTTTGAGTGATGCTGACTGTTTGAATAAACAGATCATAAAAGTGGAATTTCAATGTGTGATATTTTCTGACTTAGATAAATAAGTTCTTGTACAAAAAAAATTGTGCTGGCTCAACATAAAAAAAATGAGGTAAGAATTTCCATGGACATTTCTGAGTAGAATGAAAGGAAAATAAATAAGTTAGATTAACTAAAAGGAGTAATTTTAAAACAATTAAAATTAAGTTGGTTTAACTTAAATAAACTTGTAGAGGAATAGGCAAATCATGTTCATTGAACTAAAGTAACTGAGTTGGCTTAACTAGAAAAGTCTTGTGGCATGTACTTAATACTAGCTAAGTTGAAATAACTTAAAAATATCCATGGAAATTCTTACCTCAATTTTTTTGCGTTGAGCCAGCACATCTTTTGTTAGAGTGTTGTTATGTTATTTATTTCACAAAAAGATTGGCCTACTTTATTTCATAGGCTATTTTTATTTAAATGTGCACTTTATGGAGCTTTGACTTTTTTAAAAAGGTACTCCTGTTATTATAGTATCGAGTATTTATGTTCACTTAAATAAACGGTTTCAATAAAACTACTTGTGACATGTCATATTTGGCTTTGACTGAACATTTGCTCTCACTTTGCAATAAAAATATTGGGATATATATCGTATATCAATATTCAGCCCAATATCAGGGTATGACTTTTGGTCCATATCGCCCAGCCTTATATTAAAGGCATGCTGCAGAGTCCTATTTTAGTTGAGGTCAGCGGTAATGGTTGTCATAGGAGTTCACTACACTGCAGTGGGGAAGTTTATAGCTTCAAAACAAATTAGCAAAGGCAAATCTCTCTATAGTGCACAATGAGGCAGAGGGAAGACAATGAACTCTCTCTGGCCCATTAACAGCTCACACATGTGATCCACAAGCCAGACCATTTAACCAGTACTGGGACCAACTCTTCAATGGCTCTCCAACATCAACCAAGTCTTCTGTAAACATCTGCTTCCTTTGAGAAATGGCAAAAGTCTGACTCACTGTTTCATATAACATGTCCTCATGGCCTTTTAAATGTGAAGACAGTTTTGCTATTCATCTCAATGAAGGAAGGAAAGGGTTTGAAGACAGCATCTGTGAAACCAAGGGAAGATTAATGGTCCAGACACTGAAGAAGGGAGTACTGTTATGTTTGAAAACACTCAGATCCTAAAGCGAGACAGCCAGGCCAGGCCAGATCCCTCCATCACTGACTGTGGAGGAGTTGGGGGGTTGTGGTCCACCCTCAGTTCACCTCCAGGGAGGAAACACAGATTAGGGGCAGCTGTGTTCTTCTCAGGGAGAAAAAATAAAAGAACCTCAGAGAGTAAAAAAAGAAACTGGAGGTAAAGGTGCACCAGTGATAAAGTTTCCAACTAATGTTACAATACATTGAAGATTGGTCAAAAATAAACCTTTATGGAGATCTGTGGGTAAGGAAACCTGATTCAGGATTCACCCAAAGGGAGCAGCAACCATTGGTCACATAATCTATTTGTAGGTTTTCCAATAAAACACATTTGAGTCCACAGGAGCTTATGGCTGATGCTTGTTCTTCAAAACATGAGTGTCCTCCATAGTAGTTTGTTTTACATATTCATTGACAAAAATATAAAAAGCCAAAACATACATGTTCCTCTGGTAAGTATTTTGTCTGAACACGATCCACAAAACTGTTTTAAACATGGTCAGAAAAACGTGACCTCCTCTCGCTCTCCAGACGTCCACCTAGCTAACCTGCTGAAAACACTGTCCCTCTGACAGCAACCCATTTCTTAAAGCTACAGGCCTTTACTTTTATCTACCTTGCAGTAATTAGTAATAGCGTTATCAATTGAAATATCATTTCTTGTGAGCAACAATAACAGCACAAACATTAAATTAAATTATGCGCGCATTTGTGTGTGTGTGTGTGTGTGTGTGTAACGAAAATCGCATAAAGTTCTGTGTGTGTGTGTGTGTGTGTGTGTGTGTGTGTGTGTGTGTGTGTGTGTGTGCGTGCGCGCGTGCGCATGTATCTGTAACTGTAATCACATCAAAGATCAAAGGCAATCAGAGCAGAGCAATCAACAGAATTAACTGTCACCTGTCGAATGTTCCGGACAGTGACAGCAGCCAGAGGTGGACTGGAATTTCTGGCCTCGAACAGAAAGCATTTTTGGCAAAACCATAATACCTATCATTGATCTGACTTCACTTTGAGCTTCCTGAGTTCTTCCTGAATGTCTACATATGTTTGTTTTTTTTTAAGAAAAATGAAAAAATAGCTTTGTTAGAGCGATCTAAAAAAAACTGTTACATCTCCCCTTTTCAGAAATCTTCCTGCGTTTTTAATATGGGAGCCAATGAGGCTGTTGGTGCGTGTTGGTGGCGCATCTCTGCGTCCTACGCCCAAACTATAACTCTGACAGCTTTACCAGAGGATTGTGAGTGAGAAAACAAATTTTCCTATGTTTCTATGTATAAATTATTTCTGTAGAGTGGAATTTGCGGCCTGTGGTTCAATCCCTGACCATGGCAGCCTACATGTTGAAGTATCCTTGAGCAAGATACTGAACCCCAAATAGCTCCTGATGCTGCGTTCATCGGTGTATGAATGAATTCCCAATGGTGGCAGGTGGCACCGTTTAGGGTAGCCTCTGCCACCAGTATGAATGTGTGTGTGAACGGGTGAATGAGCACAGTCTGTAGTGACCTACAAAGTCTAACTGCAGTAACTACGCAAAAGGTAAAATTGAGAAAAACTGCTTAAAACGTTTAACGTCTGTTGTTTTTATGTTTCTTTTGGAGTAATGGCTTCTTCCTGGCAGAGTGGCCTTTCAGTCCATGTCGGTACAGTACTCGTTTCACTGTGGATAATGACACACTCTTACCAGCTTCAGCCAGCATCTTCACAAGGTCTTTTGCTTTTGTTCTTGGGTTGATATGCACATTTTGGACCAAAGCACGTTTTATCTCTGGGACACAGAACCCGTCTCTTCCTGATATCTTGGTTGATTTCTTTTGACTTTCCCATGATGTTACACAAAGAAGCAGTGTGTTTCAGGTGTGCCTTAAAATACATCCACAGGTGTGTCTCAAATTAACTCAAATGTTGTCAATAAACCTATCAGAAGCTTCCAAAGACATGACAGCATCATCTGGGCTTTCCCAAATTGTTTCAAGGCATAATAATGTTAGTGTATGTAAACTTCTGACTTTGAAGAAAGTAATAAAAAATCTAGTCTAATAAAGTCTAATAAAATCCTTCTCTCATTATTCTGGCATTTAGTAAATAGAAATCATTTTGGTAATCCTAACGAACCTAAAACAGGAAAAGTTATTGTCTGATTTCATGTCAGACAGTGAGAAAAAAAGCATATGTGTCTTTTTATATAGTGTATGTAAACTTCTGGTTTCAACTGTAAGTGTAGTCCATTTACCATTTACATTCGCTGATTGCAGTAGCCGAAGTTTGTCTGTTCATTCGAGACATTTTTGAGCTGGAAAATGTTGATGTGTTGTGTGACTCCTCTAGCCCAGAGCCAAAAACTACACTGAGTGGGACACATTAGTGTCAAAAAATGTACTTCTCAGTTCTCTTCGGTGGGCAAACTATGAAATGGAGACTACGACTAACAACATAACAATGTAATGTTTCTACATTACCAAAAGCATATTATTGGCTTTCAGTTATTGTGGCCAGCTCATTGAAAATGTAAATCTGCAGTTTCATTTGAACAATACTAGTAATTCAGTCAATTTACATAAATATACCACAGTGTTGAATCAGTATATATCTTGATCTTTAAGAGTGGAGATTCCTTCTTGACCTCGGGAACACATATCTGCATAAGTTAAATTAGAAGAAACAAGAAAGCTCCAGATGTCACGCAAGTAACCCGACCATGTGTTTAGAACATTTACCACAGAACATGACATCAATATGACACAGTTGTTCACTGTGACCTGCAGTAGATGCATCCATGGTGTGTGATGGGAGGTACGCAACAGGTCTGTGCACCAGACGCTTGTGGGTAAGCATTGAGTTACTATCTGTATATGACAGCAATAGGTGTTGATGTCGTGAAACAACACTTTAAATAAAAATGGTGTGTGTGTACTTCAGTGACAGCAGCGATTTGACACAAAAGAATGTTTGCACCAAGAATCAGTGGTGGTGCTGAAAGTGTATTTATGAACTTGTTCCAAAGAAATTCTGTGCAACCTCAGTGTTAGCAAACTCCTCTCTCATTTAGATCCAATACAAAACAGATATATGGAGCATATCCGCAGGACATGAGGAAAGAACAAGACTGCACACAGACACACACACACACAGACACACTATGGGGAGCATTTTATGCCAGTAAACTATACTAAAACGCCTTAACCGCGTCGCCTGCGACTGCATAAAGAACGATACATACGCGTTCATATAGGCACGCATATTGCAAGTACACCAGATAATGAAGCAGTGATGGGTGACAAGTGTAATGCCACGTGTGAATGGAGACTGATGAGACAGTTTAGGCTGTTTCATTCTACACGTGCACATGTTAAGCCGCCTGAAGCGTTGGGTTTAGGACAATCGTGCCACGCGCATTAACGCATATATCCCCCTTTACGCCTATAACAGTATATCAGGACTGGACCATTGCTCAGACGCCAAAGAGGCTGTGTGCATTTACACACGAGGTCCACTGGATCATCAGGACCTGACAGTTATTCATTTTCTATGTTCTGCAGCAGATCTACACAGATCAGCTGTTACACAAAGTCTCATAGGTTCATACGGGTTTGTTTAAAAGAAAGCAGAAGTTATAGATGAACCCCAAGCCTTAACGTGTGCACGTGTAGACTGAAAAAAACTGTCCCATCGGTCTCTCTTGTTAATACATGGACTGCTTGAATTGTGAAGCGAAGCGGCTGTTAAACTAAAAAATCATCATCATAAAGGAAATCATTTTTTGCACATTGAGGCTAGTGAGCGCACAGGCGTCCGCTACGATCACTCGCGCCATAACACTTGTCACCTGTCGCCCTTTCATTATCTGGTGTACTCGCAATACGCGTGCCTGTACGCACGCCTATTCATCGTTCTTTATGCAGGCACAGGCGATGCGGTTAAGGCGTTTTAGTATAGTTTGCTGGCATAAACTGCCACACACTCACACTCACACTCACCTCTGTCTGTTCTGAGGCAACGCCTTGGTATCTGCGGCAAACATCTTTGACACAAAAATGATGAGCGGATCATTGTCTCCACTGGAACACTGGAGGAATGCTGGAAAATGTCCAAGAAGAGGAAAAGAGTCAAGTTGTTAAAATCAAGGACAGGTCAGAACACTGCTAGCTGCTTAATAAGCAATAGCGCAAGAAAATATGTTATCCAAACAGAATACTACAGTGCACACACACCCTCTGACGTATCTAAACTAGAAAAGTCCTCTCAGTAGAGTGCACATCTCCACCAGGCATTGAGAATCTCCATAACTATGATCGATCCAAACTCCAAAATGATGATGTATTCTGTTGGCATCCTTATGATCTGTTTATAGCAATTAAACTTGGCAATAAACAGGTCTACATACTGCTATATAAGCAGCAGTGAGCATAGTCCAGATCGGCCGAAACTAAGTTGAGAAAATAAGCATTTTAGAAGTTGTTTGCTTGTCTTTTTGCAGACAGACCTGACAAAGCATGAATGTAGACTTATTACACATCAGTATCTTGTTGTGGTTATTTTGGCATACTTTTGATCCATACTTTTAGTGGATATATATTAATGGCACCCAGTTGCCCCAAAGGGTTACATTGCAGCTGGCTGGACGTTGTGGCTGGGGAAAGTGACGTCTGGAATGCCCTGCTTAACCTGCTGCCCCCGCGACCCGGCCCCCGATAAGCGGAGGAAAATGGATAGATGGATGGATGGATAGTTTCATGGTTGCTGACTGCTGTGCTCTCAATCAATATGAGAGCCATTAGTAACAAAAACATGGGGAAAAAATCTTCAGGTTGAAAAATACAGAACTTTCCCTTAATATGTAAATTAGCATGTGTGTGTGTGTGTTTGTGTGTGTGTGTGTGTGTGTGTGTGTGTGTGTGTGTGTGTGTGTGTGTGTGTGTACCTCTTTTCAGCTCCTGCGTCTGTTCCGGCAATGAGTCGAATCGTCGCGCTCCAACGCTCATCAGTCTCTCCACCCTCTCTGCTGAAATGTCTAACGGACTGGGAAGTTTTTCACACACCATCACTGCATTCTGTGTTAAAGAACACTTGACAGCAAATGCACAGACATTGGCAAAAAACTCTTAACTAAGGCAAAAACAGTAGGTAGTAAAAAAGCAGACCTTGCATGTTCCGTCTCACAGACGTTTAGCTGATAACAGATAAAGAGACAGGACAGAGGATACAGAGGACAGCCTGGGACACAGGTAACCACTGGCTGCAGATGGCAGAGAGGAGGACCTTGGGGTCGGAGTGACGAGAGTCCCTGGCCATCACCTTTAGCCCGAGAGATGTCACCACCTTCTCCACTTTCTCCTTGTCTCTAATCACAGAAACAGATAGAGAACCCTTACAGAGAGACTCCAGGCCAGGGTAGCAACACACTCTGACCTGTGCCTGCTCCATACCATCTATTTTCTAAATTTCATCACCACAAATGTGTCACCATATGACACACGGCATATGACCCAAGCTGTGGAACTTGGAACTGTGGGTGTAAGAAGCTGAGGCTGAAAGGGTAAATCTGGTTAATTTTAGCCTGGGATGTTTCCAATAATTGTGGCCATTGTGGCTCTATGGGTCGAGCCAACTTTGTTGTAGAAAAGAGGGAAATCAGGACCAAGGTTATAGTAGTTTTTCACTAGTTTTAGTTTTTAATTTAGTTGTAAATTTTTTTGTTTTCAAATTCAGTTAGTTTTAATTAGTTTTGAGAGTGAGTTTCCTAGTTTTAGTTTAATTTTTATTTTTTGAAAATTCTTAGTTTCAGTTAAATTTTTATTAGTTTTAGTGTTAGTTTTTGTAATGGGCTATGTGTTGGGTGTGAGATTGGTGCGAGACAAAGGTCATAATAAAATTTGCCTTTAGTTCCTTTGGCTTATCCATCTTAGTCCCAATAAGGTTATTAAATCTTACAGTTCCAGGGGTTTTGAATTTCTTCGTCTCTTGGCTTAGTCACAGTAAACATATTTATCATGTGTTCCTGCATATTCACTAACCAGCAGCTATTTGGTCTGAGCTAAACAAATACATTTCATATCAACCAAGGTGTTTTTTTTGTTGTTTTTTTTTGTTTGGCAAGCACTTAAATATGCTTAAGTGTAGCTGATATCACCAAAATGTATTTTATTAAAATATAAACATATTTAAATTCAAACAATTCTATCATTACCGTAACATTTAACCATTTTTTCTTATCAATTTTCATTCAGATTTTGTTCTTTATACATTATTAAAAAAAAAAAAAAAACGTTAAAAACTATTATATTTGATTATATTCTCTTAAATTATACATTTTTAAACAAATGTATATTTATTTTTATAAAGTTCATTAAATATTTATTGTATATAAGTGTGGGGAAACCATGCCATTTTTATCTGGACGCATTAGGGCATGAATTTGTGCATCAAAATTTTTTTAAAATATAGAAAATATTATTTTAGCACAAAACAATGAATTATGCCTCATTATGGCTATATTGTTTATTCATATAAAAGTGAAATATATTTAGTTTAATAAAGTATGTCTTTGTAATCTTCACAGAGATAGCTTAGACTGGCTTAATGAGAATCACCCATATGACATCCATGTATTGCCGGTCATCATCATCACCCTCATTGTATTACAGTTTAATGTTTAAACACCCCATTATATAGAGATTTCATTCATATAAGAAAAGCAATAGTGCTTGTGATTTTAAAAGATGAGAAAGTGTTTGAGGGTAATATCATTCACCCACCTCCTAGTGACAACAGCATCATATAAACTCCAAATGTTATCCAGCACCAGCTGCACAAACAGTGGCTTCTTTCCTTTGGCCTGCAGCAAAGAGGGAGACAAAGAACAAATCAGAATGACTGTAAGAGATAAGGAAAGGAACCGTTTGACGGAGCACTTGTTTTCAGTTGATTTGGTAGCTTTTAAGGCCACTGCAATGCAGCACTTTATATCTAGAGATCAAACAGTCATTCTATAATCCTGTTAGGTTTTTGTGTTTCCTTTTTATTCTTTGGCCATTTTGCTGATGTCATTGTCCATAACAAAATATGACTGCAGTGCACTACAGTGTTACAAACTTACATCCTGAGTTGGTATAGAGCGACGTTTTTTTGTTAAAAGACGAATATTTCCCAAAATATACTGTAACCTATCTACTGTTTGCATCTGTATGATTATGTTCTTTGATTTTTCAAGCATTTGTTTTGCTGGATTAGCCAAAATCATACATTTAATGGACCTTATGTGTTTAAATGTTGTCATGACACAATTTTGTTCTTACCACTGTGCATACTGTATGTAAGTGAATCAGAATTACTCTTAACTCACACATGCCCACTACATGCAATCTGCATGCTACCCGCCCGTTTCTCAATATAGTAAGGATTTCCCTAAGGTATACTATGGAGATTTTCGCAGCTGAAAAAATTAGACAATAGTGTCTCATACACGCAATGCAGAGCTGTAAAACAGAAAATGATATAGCTATACTGCCCTACAAAGTCTAACTGCAGTAACTACACAAAGGGTAAAACTATGAAAAACTGCTTTAACATTTAAACGCTTTTTCAACTGGCCAGCCAAATGGGTCAGTGATATGACACTTATTTCTACATGCATTGATGATGACGATTTATTTGACCTTTGACCCCAAAAAAATTAGTTATTGCACTCTGGTTTTGCATTGCAGTAAAAGGTTTTAATAGTAATGCAAAAACAGAGTGCAGTAACTTCAGATTTTATATTTTGTTTTCAGTGAATAAACATTTTCAAATGGAACTTGTTGTGAGTGTATTTAAAAGTGTTTAACAACTATATTCAAAGATTTCTGTATTTTATGTAATGTTATGTTAAGTAATGTTATATTTTAGTCTTTATATAATTTTATCTCACTTTTTTACTTCATCACTATCTAGATAATTATTTCCCTATCAAAAACACTTATAATTTCTGTTATTCTTGTCTTCACTATTCAACACAATGAAGAAAGACAAGGCCACACTGTAAGCGGTCTGCTTTGGTTTTACGTTTGAATTCGTATATATATCCAAAGCAGACTGTTGTATGTGCAATTACTGCTTTGGTTTTGTTTCTCTGAAATAAAGTAAAATTCAAATCTGAAACTTTGTCACAAGATAAAACAGACATCAAGGAGTTCATTTTTAGTTATAACTCAATTTCGATCAAAAATGTAGTTACTGCAGTTAGTCTTTGTAGGGCAGTAGAGATTACAGTTTTGTGATATGTGTGAGACAGCTGCTTGTTGTGTGAAGTGAGGGTTTTGTATGCTTGTTTGTGAGATAGATTAATCCATCCATCCATGTTGTACTGGCAGTAAGCTGTTGCACAGTCGAGAGACACAATCCATTACAAGATCATAGAAAAAAAACAGCACGTAAAGATTAAGACATTTCATACATAACACGTATGTGTTGCAGAGCTGCTGATGGGCATTTGATCCATGCTGGACACACTTATGAGCCAGCTGTCATTGTATTGTCAATGTTAGGAGAGACTTGAGTCTGCAGTGTAGTAACTAATACTAATCACATCTGCACAGTAAATATGCTTCCCTCTCTCCCTCTCCCACTGGGAAAGTACAGTACTTTAAACATTATTAAATTATTACTGTTTTTGCATTAATTTATTAATGAATAATCATATTGGTAACACTTTACAATAACCAACTAAGTTATGTTTATAGATGGTTTATAAACCAATAATTAACCATTTACAAAGTCAAAAATTAGTGCAAATAAAACCATTAATAAACTATTGATTATAATGTAATTGTGTTAATGGTAAAGTAACTATAAACTAACATTAATATACCATCTATTTGCCATTTATAAATAATGTAGTTAGTTAAACATTAATAAATTATGTATTCATCATTCTAAATGGCCTATATACGGTTTATAAATGATGATTAAACATTAATAAACTATCTGTTTACCATTTATAAATGATGGTTATTGTAAAGTGTTTCCATCATATTTTAAATCACCCATCACTATTGGGCAATGGAATGAATTTGGATGTTTCTTTGTAAAAATGAAAATGATTAATATTGATAGATATTACAGCCGCAATGGTTTAAAGGCACATGTGATGAATTTATGGTACGGCCACTTTTAATTTGAAAAGGAAATAGGAAGTTTGTTTTAACAGCATAATGCAGGAGCAGTTTAGAAGAAAATATGACCAATATACTTATCAAACAGAGGGAATTAAGAAGTATGTATTTTTTTGTAAAGTAAGCCTACTTCAAATAGAAGCCTGGTACCATCTGCAACTGAGGTAAATAAAGGCACCGGCCAGTATTTGAGAATGTATGGTAATTTGTTAATCCTTAATCACCAGCACAACAAGCAGCCAAAATGATGGAATAGTCTGCATTCTCCCAACTACAGATCAATTGGATAAGAACACAAATACAACAAATGTTTCAAAGTGCAACAGCTCATAAGGGAGATAGGAGACTTGGAGATCTGCACCACGCAATACACACCTGAAGAGTCCATTCCCATCCTGTGTGTGTGTTTCTCCATTTCATTCATGCCCCCAAATGCCAGTGAATGGGCCTGAATATGAGATCAAGCTCTCCATCGCTCTGTGCAGCAGGCATTATTGCCTCTTATGCTCACCCCTAACAGCTGCTGACCCAATATAAATGCACCAAAACATTCATCATTCATTCATTCAATATCTGGGAGATAGAAACAACCTGAATGTCTGAGTGGAACCTGGTGAACAGTCAGGCCGCCATTGTAAATAAGAATTTGTTCTTAATGACCTGCCTGGTTAAATAAAGGTGAATGAACAAGTCTTTACAGGGAGCATGGGTCAGCGATTGTTTCAGCCAGTGATTGTTTAAAATTGCATGGCATCAGAGAAATCATGTGCCAGCAGACAAGACTGGATGCTTGTAATAACATGTTATGCGATATCCAATAATGGACAAGAGGAAACTATGAGAAATTGCTTCTATTTTTGCTGCACTTTGGAACGTTTGATCCATATAGTTTGTCTATTGTCAGCCAGGCCAAATGTTAGCTTTAGCATTACAACTGATATCTATACTTCTACTTCACAGGCTGAGCCCAACAGGCTTCAACAAAGCACTGGGTTTAGAATCATGTTCCTTTGCAATGCTGTGAGTAGGGGCTGCTCTGTCCAACAGGTAAAGAGGAAGATAGATGGAGTTAAACCTGTGTCCAGTGAGCCTAGGAACATGTGAAATAATGCCCGACAAGTTGTCCATTATCAGGAATGAATGAACAGTCATCAATCAAAACATCAATCAGTATTCCAGGTTTTCCTCAATTAGTTTGTTTCTGATCATCACACATCCTAATTTTTATGTTTTCCTTTATTAACTTTTGAATGAAATCCCTTTTTGTGTCACTACTCTTCTATTGCACAACATGGGTGAAAAATGACCCATAACCATTTTTTAGCTAAGAAGCTTGCTAAGCTAATTACTTAGCTAACTTCTTGGCTAAGTATTTAGCTAAGTAGCTTGCTAAGCTAACTACTTAGCTAACTTCTTGGCTAAGTATTTAGCTAAGTAGCTTGCTAAGCTAACTACTTAGCTAACTTCTTGGATAAGTAGTTAGCTTAGCAAGCTACTTAGCCAAGTAGTTTTTTTCTTCATAAAGTATGAGAAGCAAAATGGAAATAATGATCTGTTGTTATCAAAAACATGATATCTAAAGAATACTTGGAATATTCAATCATCGATCTATAAGATAGAGCACAGAAACACACAGCAGCATTAAATAACACAGAAGGTGTGTCAATATGTTGTGCATCAAAGGGTTAATACCATGATCACTTGCTAAAGAAAAGAAATGAAGACCATTCAATCCATTTAAGCCGGGAAAGCATTACCACATTTCTACCATTAAAACCGGGGGCGATGTTGTGTTATTCTACCATTAAAGCCGGGAAAGCGGATACGTCGTTTTGTAGTACTTGTAGTTTTTTCCACCTATTTTCGGTCTCTTGGTCAATCAAATGCTTTAGAATACATGTGGGAGTGTCGCAATGCAACATGGGACTTTTCTAGAACTTTGAAATCATGGAGGAAGACGACTATAGCGGAGGGAGCTCAGATATAACAGCTATAAACTCTCAAATACTTTTTGAATTTCATTCTATCTGCTACAGAGGCTGAAAAATCTATTATTTAGTTGGCGTTGACACTTCTGTTGAATTTCTAGAAAAACTTCAAGTTTTAGGGGGTTATTTTAAAATCGCCCAGAGGTTTTACAGGCATTTTTTACAGGCACTTCTAGGCCTAAATGGGTTAAATTTTCATGCGTTTAACAATCAAAATCTAATCTAATCTCAATTTCCCATCTGCAGTTTAAATTAATACCTGGAACAAACATTATCATGACTTAAGTTTTTTATGCAATGGAAACACTTTTTACAAACCTTACATACAATTTCATCATGGGATATATTTTTAATCTCTGCTCACAGAACCCTTTGGCTCAACTTTGAGCCAGAATGCTAACGTAATGCAAGCAAGATTTTAAAATGTGGCCCAAGCGTCTACCTGGACTCAAGGATGAATGTCAAGATCACTGTGACTTCACATCTATCCCATTCAGCCATGCAGTCCTATTCATTATAAACTTGTCACCTGCCTTATCAAACTGTAGAGAAGTTAAATAAAATATAGAAGGAATAGAAAAGCAATGACTGTCCTTAGTTGTGGTGGAAGACCATGGTGTTAACTGGCACTCTAATAAGTATCTGTGGCCCTCTTATTGTGAATAAAAGTTATTTATTCAATCATAGATGCCATTCTTAAACAAAATAGGTTTGTATGGAAAGCAGTACATGTTGTGGTAGTCTGATAGGGTTACTGTCACTACACACTTTACTTCAAGGATTTTCTATTGAACCTACACAATGTTGAGTCACTAACCAGAGACGGATAAAACAAACAGTTAAAAATCAAAGCAGCAGTGACTGAAATATGACTTTTAGTTCCTAGAATGCTACAAGATCCAAAACACAGGATCATGCATTTCCCATAAAGCTCCCACTCTCGTTAACCCTCCCTTTCCCTTCCTGTATTGGCCTGAAATGTATTTTAGCATTATTATGTTTTCATGTGAGAAACCTTGTCGAAACCCTTATTCATTGGAAAACTACCAAAACGTAACATTAGGTTGTGTTGAGTTCAGGCTGCAAATTTAGCACACCAAGATGAGTTCATGGAGGTCTGTTCAAAACTATTACAGACTGGGTTCAACTCTTCTCTGGTGCCACATGCTCTACTGAGTGGGCAGCAGTATAGGGCTGTTTCCACAACCAGGCAATACCCAGAATGAGGCGGGTCTCACTCGCCAAAACGCCCCGAATTTGAATATGAGCAGTCCGGAGCGGGCATTTGTCGGGACTTTTTTAGTCCCTGTTGAAGAGCAGGGTCTTTTCTCTCCCCTGAAAACAGCCTGGTTACTGATTGGATAGATCACTAAGCAGGATGTGACGTAGTACTCTACACGACAACAACACACACCATTTGTAAAAGCCGGCAAAGCAATGTTCCCAACTTAGCGACTTTGTTGCTAAATTTAGCGACTTTTCAGACCTCCTTAGCGACTATTTTTCAAGAAAGAGACTGGAGACAAATCCCTCTTCTTAATCTAGACTAAGAAGGAGCCGGCTTGTTAAGAAGAGCCGGTTAGTGTTAGTTAGCTACAGTTAGCTCTTTAGCAGCACAGTGTGTATGTGCTGCTGCTACAGGAGGTGTTCACTTAGCGATCTCTGTTTGTTTACAACAAGCACCGGACACTCTGTGCACAGTTAGCGATGTTGTTAATTCACAATCACTATGTTTATGATCAGCGGAGACTCTGTGCATAATTAGCCATGCTGCTTTCAGCTGCTGACGTTGTGCACAGTTAGCGACGGTGAAAATCATACGTCACCTCCGGAGTCTCTAAATCCCTCTGGGGGGATTTAGGGAGATGCTAATGGGGAGTCCATTAGCATCTCACAGAACTACAATCTACATTCATCTTGTTAGAAATGGCACATAGTAAAATATATCTCAACATTATGGGCAGAGCTCTTGCACTGACTGGGGGGTTGAAGCACTGAGAATTATATTTTTCAATATTTATGTATATATACCACAGTGTGGTATGTACACAGAATCACCTTTAAAATAATCAAAGTGATGACCTGTGGGCCAAACTGTAATATGTTATATGATGTAGTATTCATTTGTAATTACAGCTCACCCAGATATTTAAACAAAATGTGCGTGTACAATGTTATCATATAGTCACAATATGATCCAACTGAAAGTAGATGAATAATAATATTTATCTATGTCAGTTTAATTGTCTTTCCACAGATCATTGCTGGTGAATGACTTTTGACTTTTAACATCAGGATTTGTAATAACATGAGTCTGCAGCAATGCTAGCAGCTTTGGAACAATGGAGCTCTTAGCTAAATGCTATCGTGAGCTTGTTAACATCCTTAGAAAAGTTAGGATTCATCATCTGGGGACCATAAATGTTTGTACATCAATTTGTGACAATGCACCCAATAATTGAAATACCTCAGTCTTGATCAAAGTGGGAGGTGATAAAATACAAATATGGATCGGCCTGATCTTTGCTGCTCTTAGGAGCAACAAATCCAGTTTCAGAAATATAATTTCTATTTGTTAGAAACTGAAATGTTTACTAAAGATTTGTGCATGAGTAGAAGTACAGATTTCAGCAATAAAATCAACTACTGGCATGTGTAGTGGAAAAGCTTTGGTACCAACCTTTAAAACACAATATTAATGGAATTCTAAACCCAGACAAAGGAGAACTAAACAAACCAACAGCATACAGTGTTGGATGACTCACTATTAAGTCTAAGAGTGTCAAACAGTCACTAGTGCCTTGAGACCATCTGTCCAGTCCTTGTTGGACTGATTTCTGCTCAGAAATCATGTTCTAGGCACAGCAGAGAACCGCAGTAGTGACTGGCCACAGGCTGGAAGGATCTACTTCAGCTGGTCTGATAGCATCGACCAGGCCAAATTGACTGACTGACTTTGGGAGAAATGCCAGAGTGGAACAGCAGATGGGTGATAACACACAGTGTTTCTAGTTAAAACAGTTCATCTCTTTATCAGAGAAACACAAGATTCAAGGCTCATCAAACTGAGGCTACTGGCTTCTTTTGAACTGGTTTTACCAAGGTGTTGTGTCTCAAAACAACCAAAAGTTCCTTCTGCTAGAATTCCCCGTATTTCATACTATATAATTAAAGTGAGTGTATATTTATGTGTGCATGTGTGTGTATATGCATGTATAGATAAGACACTTGCTGTACTAAAGAGCAAAGAGAAAAGGAGGAGGTTAATGTGCATCTGTTTTTCAATAAACATATCATGTGTTAAATATGAATACATTTATATATTCCTGAATTATATTGTATTAAGAAAAGCAAATAATGAGCCCTAAACAAAGATTACAGTGCTGAGTGAATGTGAGGTACTGCTCCCCCTGCAGAGGATCAACCACATATTTCCCCAAACATTAACATTAGGGCCGGGACTTTAAGATTAATTAATTACACAAAAATTAACGCGTTAAAAAAATTTACGCATTTTAATCGCACTTATTTTTGCACCGCGGAGCGTTTCTCACTGGATGAGTTTCAGGCGGACCGATTATACTGAACCACCAACTGTGTTTTACTTAAAAAAGTATTCTAGTTTACAGAAGGTTTACCTACCTATAGGCTACCTGAATTTCTGAAATTGAACTATATTTCTCAATATGCTATTGCTACACTTAATGGCAAAAATTGCACTGGTCGGTTGGACTTGAACAAAAATAAACAATATTTTTGTTGCTTAAGCTTATGTATTCAGTCATTATTCAATGGTATACTAAAAATCCATGTGAAAAAAATTACTTCTCAGGTCAAATATTTATATGTGATTAAAATGCAATTAAGTAATTACAAAGCCTCTAATTAATTAGATTAATTTTTTTAATCGAGTCCCGGCCCTAATTAACATATAAACATAAACATCTCATTTCGTTTTTTAATCTTTTTTTCAGCAATCAAGTAAATGGGGAAAGGAGAAATTAACTTGGGACAAATATTAAAAATACATGTTAAAAAAGACCTACAATCACTCATAGTTACATTACCTGAGCACCTTTCATGATCTTCTTTGCTTTTGCATTGAGGTAGAAATCTCCCCACAGGGTTTTGAGCAGCACCTCTGACCTGATACCCATTCTCTGGCTGTAGATGTGGGCAAACTGCTGGACGCTACAGAACACAAGATCAAACTCTTAGTCATGAATTCACATTTTTTCACTGACAACAAAAACATTGCTTTTTTTGCAACCTATGCTGCAGTGAAGATCTAGGTGAACATGATTTTGGAGTTGGATCTCAGCCTCCTCCTCTTTTGCTACAGGCGGTAAAAAGTGTCCTGGGTTCAGATGGGGACAAGACGCTGTCTCCACTGGGATTTCATTGGTTTATTTATAGCAGAGTCAGCACAAGGACAAAGCAACCCTCAGTATGTCCTTCTGTCCTCATTATTGACTGTCCTACACTAAACTACCAGTACATCATGGAGACTTTATGTCACTGTGTTGTAGAATAGATGTTGTGAAGTGAATGAAAAAGCTGTCACTTACAAATAATGAAACACATTTTACTTAGAAAGTCCTGAAATGGATAAAAGTATGAAGTTGTTTAAGGTAACAAACAGGTTGGAGTTTGTTCTGGATTCTGATGGGTCTGTTATCATGTTGGGTCATATAGTGTCTCATGCATTAAACCTAAGTTGAGAGCACCATCTAGTGGACCCTTGAATTTGTTCAGTTGTGTCTAAAGACGAGTAAACAATGGAATGACTTGACTTGAGGTATTGATTCATTTACTGGATTATTCAAGGGCCTTTTAACCAAGTATGCAGCACATGGCAAAAATGAAGTGGAGGCCCCTATTTACACCCCAAACACTTCTGGAATACTAGTCTGTCCAGCTCTGGCTGCTGTCAATGTTCCGGGACATTCAGGTGGCAGTTAATTCTGTTGATTGCTCTGCTCTGATTGCGTTTGATCTTTGATGTGATTACAGTTACAGACACACACACACACACACACACACACACACACACACTAACACACACACACACTTACTTTGACATTAAAGGGCATAGTTTGAAATCTCTGAAGAATATCATCATAGTGTACACACACCGTACACATCTTTTCTCATATAAATATATTTATTTCAGAAAAAGATTGGCCTATTTTATTTCATAGGCTTTTTTTATTCATGATATCTTTTTATTTAAATGTGCACTTTATTTTTTTTAAAGTATTCCTGTTGTTATACATTATTTATGTTGACTTAAATAAACGGTTTCAATAAAACTACTTGTGACATGTCATATTTGGCTTTGACTTTGACTGAACATTTGCTACATTGCGATAAAAATATCGGGATATATATCGTATATCGATATTCAGCCTAAATATATCGGGATATGACTTTTGGTCCATATCGCCCAGCCCTGACTTGGGTCCTTGCGATTAGTAATGTTGGCTGGCTTATCTATAGTAAGGCTCATAATAAGGTTTGTGGATCCATTACGACATTATTTCTTTTTTGGCCAACAATGGCTCTTTGGTAAGTAAAGGTTGCCGAGCCCTGCTCTACACTGTGCATATCACTGATGTCATGGATGCAGAATAATTAAAATAGAATAATTTTAGAAATTCAACCAACCTTGCATAGCATTGGAATAGCTTATACTTTGTTCCCTGTTGTTGCTTAGGCTACGGCAGCGGCGGAGTGATATTATCTCCAGGCTAGTGAGGCTACAGTGGAAGACGGTTTCGGTTTCGCTGACAATCATGCAAGTTTATTTAGGTGCTGTCATAGCAGAGACAGGATAGCAGGACACTATGGCCACTGCCAGCCATGCTGAGATTTCGGAGTTTGAGGACGACGAAGATGAGTTTGTGTTATCAAATCAGCCATACCAGTTTGGTTTCGTTTTGACGCACTACTACTAACCCACAAAGTAAAATTCCGCTGCTGCTGAGAAACTAGTCCCTCAAAATGTTTTAACATTGAAAATGCAAGGTTGGTTTAATTTCTAAAATTATTCTATCAACACAGACATGTACATCGATAGTCCGACGTTATAATGCATTTGTCTCGGGTGTTCCGCGGAGCAGGTAAAGCTGTTTTTAGTGACAGGCTGAATGTTACTATTGATGTGCGCTAGCTCAACACCAGTTTAGCATCAGTGACTTGTGCAACTATAAGGACTGCATAAAATGTGCTGAAAACGGTCTCCACCGACCTATATCACACCGGCTAAGTTGGAAATGAGGACCTATTTCCAAAATTCCGAACTATTCCTTTAAGAAGGAAGCAGCCTTACCTGAAGCCCCATCCATCTATGGCGCTAGCAAAGACCACATTTCCTTGGTCAGGAGAAAAGTAGAGTTGGGAGTCATCAGCCTCCTCCAGCCCAGCGCTCCAGTCATAAACCTGATCTCCACTAAACGTCTCGCTTTCTTTCTCCTCCTCCTTCTCTTTCTCCGCCCGCTCCTCCAGCACTTTGGATGTGAACAAAGACCCTGTCACTGCATTCACCTTCAAGGAGGAACATGCACACAAACGCTTAGTCACAGCGGGTTACAAAACACTACTGACTAGTTATTTATATTTCATGAGTGAATAGAAAATACATATCCACTTTAATGATTCAAGACAGCTGAGTGAAGAAAGTACAATTTCACTGAAACACGAAGGATGTTATATCCTGGAGAAAAAAAAAACCTGATAGTGGCCTCTCACCTGTTCCAGGATCTTCTGCAGGTGGGAGTAAGCTTCCTGAGACGTGAGCTTGAGCTCCATGATAAGTCGGTCTATCTTATTGATGACCAGAACTGGCTTGATGTTCTCCAGCCATGCTTGACGCAGCACAACTTGGGTCTACACACAATGCACACATGCAATAAGAAAGATGCATACATGGCTTCCCATAACAGTGTGAATTGCATACATTTGGTATCAATGAAAAGCTGAGACTGCACGAAGTGAGAATGGGAATGCTCCTCAAATCCTACAATCATAATGTTCTTTTTTCTTTTTTGGGAAAGGCAATATTTCATAGTGCACACAAATAATTTCAATGAATTGTCAATTAACCATTTTCCAGTGTTTGACATATATGTATTAAGGCATATGCATAGGGAATAGGGCTGGGCAATATGGACCAAATGTCATAGTCCGATATATTTAGGCTGAACATCGATATACCATATATTTATCGCAAAGTGAGAGCAAATGTTGAGTCAAAGTCAAAGCCAAATATGAGCCAAGTAGCTTAATTGAAACCGATTATTTAAGTGAACATAACTATTGTTTAACAACAGGAGTACTTTAAAAAAAAAAAAAAATCAAAGCTCCATAAAGTGCACATTTGAATTAAAAAAAATCTGAAATAAAAACAGCCTATGAAATAATCTAGGCCAATCTTTTTTCTGAAATAAATATATTTATATGAGAAAATAACTAACTAATAACTAACTAACAAACTTTACAAAATAACTAAATATGACAAATCCTAGTAAGGACAGCATTTATACATAAAGAAAGAAAAAAAATGACTACTACTTTATTGATACATGCGATGTGGTCTAATTCCATATCACATTTAAAAATATATCAATATATATTCTATATCGATATATCGCCCAGCCCTAATAGGGAAGAAAAAATAACTCACATCTCAGGACTTATTTCACTCCACATGTTCACTTCCCAGAACAAATATTCGTTCAACAGATGGACTTGGTATTTTCACACATCCATATGAATACCACATAGCAACATATCATATTATTACAATATTGTGCTTAATGTTTTGTGAATGCCACTCCAATATAAAGTCAGTTTAGGACAATCCCAGAATATATGGAAAATGATGAGCCTTATTTGAGCCACATTGCCTCCAGCATGCCAAATTCATATTCTTGTATTTTTCCTGGCACAGGGACTTAGAATATATCAAAACATTTTCCAGCAGTGTTCTCACCAATCCATAGAATTAGTTGAGGACCACAGTTCCCCCAAACCTCATTGGAAAGCCCCTTTCTATCTTATTTTTCCCATTTTTCTTTTATGTACAGAGTGTTTTCATTTTTAGCATTAAGAAGGGCATTGTACAACAAGATGGTCTTATTTGGTGTTGAACTGAGGGCAGATTTTGGGATTTCATAAAACTCAGATTCTGCCATTGATAAGTCTGTAGGTATGCACTAATGACTGATAATGTTGTACTTGGGGGTATCTAAAAAATTCACTCTGCTGTACGCCATGTTCATCCAGCAGTGATTGAAAACTTTTTTTATAAAAATGAATGTCCCCAAATTAGAAATATTAGAAAATATGAAGAACATTAGGGCAGACATTACTGTAGTTTTACATTTACATTTAGTCTTTAAAGGAGAACAATTAAGGTATAGTGCAATAAGAGCTGTTAGTGCAGCAATAAGTGCTAGTGACAATTCTTCAAGGAGTAGAGTTGTGGTGTGGTGTTAGGAGAGAAGGTCCTCTCTGAAGAGCTGGGTCTTAAGGAGGTTTTTAAAAGGTAGAGAGGGACGCCCCTGCTCTGGTTGGAACTGGAAGTGTGTTCCACCAAGGGGGAACAAGAAATGCAAAGAGTCTGGATTGCCTTGGACCAACGGGGGGGCAGAGCCAGGCGCCGTTCATTGGAAGAGCGCAACGGTCGTGAGGTAGCATATGTCTGAATCAGGGCGTTCAGATAGGTAGGAGCAGTACCGGAGACAACTTTGTAGGCCAGCATTAGAGATTTGAATTTGATGTGTGCTGCAACAGGTAGCCAGTGGAGCTCAATGAGCAACAGTGTGACATGTGACCTTTTTGGCTGGTTGTAGACCAGGAGCACGTTTTGAGTTTTGAGATGACGACAGCTTGTGTCAAGATTTGAGTGGCATGTTGAGTTAGGTAAGGTCTGATTTTTCTGATGTTGTACAGTGCAAAGCGGCATGACCGGACAACAGAGGAGACATGACTGGACAAGGTGAGTTGGTCATCAATCATCACACCAGTTTTAGGTTGCAATGTCCATTGTATATGCCATGTGGTTACTGCAGGATTTTTTACATATATAATGGGGAAGTGAGAGCCGATCACAAGTGGTGTGAAGCTACATACCCAGATTTGTCTCACATGTGACTGGATTACCCAGGATGGATGGGTGAGTGAAAGAGGTTTTAAGTCCAACATGTTTAGGTCCCATAAAGTGGGGATCCAACGCTCTTCATGTGAAGTTCACGAAAACCTCACAGTCACAATTTCATTTCATATATCAAATCAATTCTAAGGCACTGGAGTAGAGACACAAAACAAGTCCAAATACAGGCTGCAGAAATTGTATGTTGACAAGAAAGAATGTGGCCTATTTACTGTGGATTTAATCAACAGTAAATATGTCGCATTCTATATCAACAAACTTACAGAATGACATCTTCAGGTTCAGACCTGGCAGTAACTTCATCCGGGGTGATGATGCACATTAATGCCAAGTGTGAAGAGGGCCTAAGTCCTCAGTGATATTTACCTGTGGACACACTCCCTCCACAGCATCAACAACTACAATGGCCCCGTCACACAGCCTGACAGCAGTGGAAACTTCTGAGGAGAAGTCGACGTGACCAGGAGAGTCGATCAGATTTAGTAAGTACTCCTGATCTCCTGAGGAGACAAAATGAACACAAACACTATTTAGAGCATGGGTTGCAAACTCGCAGCCCGCGGGCCAACTGCGGCCCTCGTGATGATATTTTGTGGCCACCACCTTGATATAAAAGTTTAATGTGAGTTTTATATGAATGGCACTTAACTGTGTTGTGTGTGGAAGGTCCCTTTAATTACTTTTTTTTTAAATTTTGTGTCTTTTTTAAATAATTTTGTGTCTTTTTTTTTTTTAATTTTGTATGTTTTTTGAGTCATTTTGTTTCTTTTTGAAATAATGTAGTTAGGGCCTCGGGACAATCGCACCGAGCACTACTGTTATACTGTGGATTTTTTCTTCTTCCTCTTCCGGACGCAATTTCGTCCCACTACTAGTCCTACAACTTGAAGAGTTGCAGGACAAATTATATATCAATACATGCGGTTTGATCGGGATCGGTGTGCTATTACTTTTCTCTACAGAATACGAATTTTTCGCGATGTAAGTCGCGAAAAACTGCTCAAAATTTTGCATTGAAATGAATGGGGCGGCCGGAAAGAAATGAGCGAAAAAGAACAATAATTGGAGATTTTTAAACGTCTACTTCTCCAGCATAATTTCACCTAGAGACTCCATTTAAACTTTAAACAGTAGACACAAGTCTTGTGTATTGGTGTATTAATCCACATTTCGATAGGTCATATAGTTTTTTACCAATCCCTGTTCAATGACCATGATCATTTTTGGAGAAATTCTGAGATTATAATGGGTGTGTATTGCACGGAATGTTCGTGTCACAGTGTGTGACATCATCGCCAGAGTGTAGAGGGAGAGAAGAAATTGTTAAAAAATAAATTTTAAAACTGCGATCCAGGCCGCAATTCCACTCTACAGAAATAATTTATACATAGAAACATAGGAACATTTGTCTTCTCACTCACAATCGTCTGGTAAAGCTGTCAGAGTTATAGTTTGGGCGTACAACGCACAGATGATCCACCAACACGCATCAACAGCCTCATTGGCTCCCATATTAAAAACGCAGGAAGCTATTTGAAAAAGGGATATGGAACAGTTTTTTTAGATCGCTCTAACAAAGCTATTTTTTCATTTTTCTTAAAAAAAACAAACATATGTAGATGTTCAGGAAGAACTCAGGACGCTCAAAGTGAAGTCAGATCAATGATAGGTATTATGGTTTTGCCAAAAATGCTTTCTGTTCGAGGCCAGAAATTCCAGTCTGTCTACCTCTGCTGTGACTATACTAAACAGGTGCCAGTTAATTCAGTTGATTGCTTTGATCTGATTGCCTTTGATCTTTGATGTGATTACAGTTACAGATACACACACACACACACATGCACTAAAGTGTGCACACTCCTCACACATGCATACATATGCTTCAAACACACACGTGCGCGCACACACAGGTAACTTTATGTGATTTTAATTACACACACACACACACACACACACACAGGTAACTTTATGCGATTTTCTCTACACACACACACACACACACACACACACACACACACCATCATCATAGTGTACACACACCGGCAGTAGCCCCCGTGGCCCTTTCAGAATTTCCCCAGGGGAAATTTTCTAGTTTGTTTCTGTCATTTTGTGTCTTTTTTAAGTAATTTAGTGTTTTTTTCAGTCGTTTTGAGTCTTTTTAAAGTAATTTAGTGTTTTTTTCAGTCATTTTGTGTCTTTTCTTAGTAATTTTGTGTCTATTTTGGTCATTTTGTGTCTTTAAGTAATTTAGGTTTTTTTGTCATTTTTTTGTCAAATAATAACAAAACAACAGACCCCTGATTTAGAGTCTTCTCCTCAAAATCAGCCTGTTTAGCAGAGAATGGATCAGCTTTATCTACAGGTTAATGACACTTTAGCTAAGAAGATGCAACTAATATAAACATAGAATATTAAAATGATTACATTTGTTCTAATAAAGCGACCAGTGAGTGTAGGAATGGAATAAACAGCACAAGTGATAGAATCTAACAGTAAGAAGCATGGATTTGACTTCAGGGCAGGGCCAAAATAATTTACCATTCCTGTATTGCAGAGAGATGGCACTGGACTTCATGGTGATGCCTCTGATCTGTTCATCCTCCCTGCTGTCCAGGTACCTCAGCTGGTAGATTAACACACCACAAATAAACACAAATAATAACAAAACAACTCAACAAAAATGTCTGTCAAAAAAGTCTCTGGAGCAAATAAAGCCACTTACCTTCCCAGCTAGTCGAGTGGATATGATACCATTACTGGCCACTAAGCAGTCAGCCAGGGTCGTTTTTCCTGCAAATACATAGATGCTTCCAAATTATTTCACTACAGCATACACTTGCACCAGAACATTTTGACTGACACCAAAACCTTTTAATTTGTTTTACAAAATTACCTTTGATAAATCTTAAAGATATTCAGTTTCAAAATTATATCAAACTAAGAAAATTTTGAGTTCGGGACTGTTTGAGATATTAGCTCTGGCTATGGGAAATTGTGATTTATTTTTTATTTTTTTACTACTTTCTGACGTTATACGTAAAATAAAATAAATCCACAAGATTGTATAACAAAATTGATCATTAGTGTTAATTGTCAGTCCCCTTAAAAATAAGTCCAGTGTGTCATTGAATGAAAATAGACTTTTTTTTAACATTAATTTGTTATAGTAAACATGTTTATTAATTAAAAACATACAACTGTTGAGCAGCAAGGTGGATTATTGGTTTGTGCACTTCATGAAAATATGTGTGGTACGACATGCAGACTCTAGTAGTAGAAGTAGAAGTCTAGTACATTTTAAATGGAATGGCTTGCCATAATATACACAGTAAAGAACTGCAGACAATCGGGGATCGCCATGGCCACTATATATATATACTATAGTGTATGTATACTAGGGCTGGGCGATATGGACCAAAAGTCATATCCCGATATATTGAGGCTGAATATCGATATACGATATATATTTGAATATTTTTATCGCAAAGTGAGAGCAAATGTTCAGTCAAAACCAAATACATGTCACAAGTAGTTATATCGAAACCGATTATTTAAGTGAACATAAATACTGTATAACAGGAGTACCTTTTTTTAAATTCAAGCTCACAAAAAGTGCACATTTAAATCAACAATATCTTAAATAAAATAACCTATGAAATAAAATAGGCCAATCTTTTTCTGACATAAATACATTTATATGAGAAAAGAATAACAAACATTACAAAAGAACTAAATATGACCAACCCTAGTAAGGGCAGCATTTATATATAAAGAAAGAAAAAAAATTGAACTATATCGATATGGTCTAATTCCATAACACATTTAAAAATATATAATATATTGATATATTTTTTATATGGATATATCGCCCAGCCCTAGCCCAGTATATATGAATAGTCATGACAGTGATTAGTTCTAATATAGTGCTAAAACGCTTGTTTGAAAGTTATGTTTTAAAATGAAAACGTATTGGTGTGGACCAGTGGTGGAATGTAACTAAGTACATTTACTTAAGTACTGTACTTAAGTAATATTTTGAGGTACTTGTACTTAACTTGAGTATTTCCATTTTATGTAACTTTATATTTCCACTTCACTACATTTTAAATCATTTAAATTTTAACTATATCAATATAACTGATCCACACCAATACTTTTTCATTTTAAAACACAACTTTCAAACAAGCGTGTTAGCACTATATCAGAACTAATGACTGTCATGACTATTCATTTATACTGGGCTAGAGCTGGGCGATATTTCGATATAAAAAATATATCGATATATTTTTAAATGTGGTATGGAATTAGACCAAATCGCATATATCGATATAATTCAATTTTTTTTTTTTTCTCTATACATAAATGCTGCCCTTACTAGAGTTTGTCATATTTAGTTATTTTGTAATGTCCGTTATTCTTTTCTCATATAAATAAATGTATTTCAGAAAAAGATTGGCCTATTTTATTTCATAGGTTATTTTTATTTAAGATATTTTTTTACTTAAATGTGTACTTTTTGTGAGCTTTAATTGAAAAAAAGTTACTCCTGTTCTTATACAGTATTTATGTTCACTAAATAAACGTTTCAATATAACTACTTGTGACACGTCATATTTGGTTTTGACTGAACATTTGCTCTCACTTTGAGATAAAAATATTCAAAAATATATCGTATATATCGATATTCAGCCTAAATATATCAAGATGTGACTTTTGGTCCATATCACCCAGCCCTAGTATACATACATGTGATATGGTCTAATTCCATATTACATTTAAAAATATATCGATATATCTTTTATATCGATATATCGCCCAGCCTTAACGTATACATACATGTATGTATACATACACTATACTGATCCCCGATATAGTGCCTATGGAATATTTATATTTGTACTATAGAATATATAATATGGGAGTAGTGTGAACTCACCATGGTCAACATGTGCCAGGATGCAGAGGTTCCTGATGTTGGCGGGGTTCCTCTGCAGAGCAATGATCTTCTCCAGGCTGGTATGTCCCATGGTGAACACCTACAACACATGACAACACTAAACGTACAGCTGGTAGTTGGCTCAACCTCATTTAAAATCTGTGTTACTGATGTAATGTTGCTGTGGTAGAAAAGTAAGTATCCGTTACAGTATAAAGTCATGTTCATTAGTAAGTCGATTACTAATCACTAGCTATAGTTAGCGACTCGGCGAGCTGTGGTTAAACAATACAATGTGAATAGTGCCTAGTCTCAAAACATGGACTCGAGTACAACGAACACAAAGCATTAAAACCAGACTGAACACTCTACTGACACCGGCTTCTGTGTGAGCTGACAGCTGATATCTGCTAAAACTCACTGTGGCTAGCTAATCCAAACTCCTCATAAAAAGAAGACTGTGAGCCAGGCTGACTCCTAAAGTCTTCACACAACACCACTGTAATGTGCTGCGCTACTGTGTCGAGTTAAACCACAGTACTGAGAGAAAAAACACATATTTTAAAGACATGTGGACTTTCCCAACTCACGCTGTTTTTCCGGAAGTTGATAGCTCATAAACCACGCCCACTAACATTGGTGGTGCATTCAGAGAGCATAGTAAAAATGAACTTTTTCCTGCCACTTCATTTGTTTTCGTTTGTACTTTCCAGTTGCAATTAGATAAGGCATATAAACAGTTAGCAAAACATAAATACAGTTTTATTCAGATTTATAGCTTTTAATACTGCTAAATACAGTTCGCCACCAAAAGCTGCTCGGACTTTCTACTCGGAATGTTTTCCTAGTGTTTATTTTTTTACATATGTCCTTAAACGCAACATGTACCTCAACAATGTGACGTTGTGTAGTTGCTGGGTTACCATACGGAAAAACATGTTTGGAAAGTTCATTTGGAAATGAAAAAAAGAGGCGCTGCAGATTTTAGGCCACCTAACATGCTTTAGCAGAATTTGTAATAAACAACAACGTTTTTACTGTATCAAAGGTATAATACATGGCTTCTGCCGCCCTCCACTGACAGAAGAGAGATACTGCAACATGAACATACCTCAGTCATCATTTATTTTTATATTGATATTATATATATTGTATATGCAGTCTATGGTCACCTCCCGTCGCCAGTGGTTTCCTACCAGTTGGATAAAGTTGCAACATAAATTTAACTACATTTTGTAGCTTGCTGGTATTTCAAGTCCATTTATATTTGTGTGATTAAAAGTAGTTAAATTACTTTTTTTGTATATGTGTATTGTAGGGGTGTGTGTGTGTTAAAGGTAGCTTACTATTATGTTTTTCAGTCTGACTTAAATACCCTGATAAGATGTATATTGGGGAGTGAGAAACTACAGTGTTGAAGTATTTAATGTATGATGTGGAAATATTTTAGAGTACCTGTTTGGTCTCCTTTCTTATGTGTGTGTGTGTGTGTGGGGGGGGGGGGGGGGGGGGGGGGGGGGGGGGGGCATGTTGTATTTTTCTTCCTGTAGGAGGGGCCACAGGTCACAGGCTGGAGGATGCTGGAGAATCACTGAGGCTATATAGAGGAGCTGAGGTCTCAGTTCTCCTCTCTCTCTCTCTCTCCTCCACAGCCACAACCTTGGTCTGTTTTAGTTGGTCTGTTTTAGTTTTAGTTACTTTCAGCTTATACACCTGCATTTCAACACATCGCATGCATGCACACACCTCACCACTAATATACTGACTCACATAATTAAGGTTCTTCAGAAGCTCAGCGAGATTATCTCCTGAGCAGAAGATCTTTGTATCATCCGCAAACAGGACTAATTTCAGTAGCTTGGACACTTTACATATATCATTAATGTACAGTATAAACAACTTTGGACCCAGTATTGACCCTTGAGGTACGCCACAAGCAGTGTCCAAGCATGATGAGCAGTAATCACCCAACTTCACAAACTGTTTTCTCCCGTTAAGATAACTTTTAATCCAGTCTAGAACCACTCCTCTTACTCCGTACTTTTCCAGTATGCAAATTAATATGTCATGGTTGATTGTGTCGAATGTTTTTTTTTAATCAATAAAAACTCCAATTGCCTGTTGTTTCTTGTCTATAGCCGTTGTGATTTCCTCTATTGATTCTATTATTGCTGATGATGTTGATCTGTTTGATCTAAATCCATATTGACTGTCAGAAAGTAGTTGATGCTTTTCTAAAAAAGCATCTAACCTGGAGTTGAAGAGTTTTTCAAGAATCTTGGAGAATTGCGGAAGTTAAGAGACAGGTCTGTAATTTGTGAAGTTGTGTTTGCTCCCAGCTTTGTATAATGGTATAACCTTAGCAGTCTTCATTCCATCCGGAAATGTCCTGGTTTGAAATGATAAATTGAATATATGAGTCAGCGGTTTTACAATTGCCGGTATTACCAGTTTACTAGAGCCATATCTATGTCTTGAAAATCAGTGGATCTTTTGTTTTTGCAGTTGTTTACAACGTCCAAAATTTCAGCATCGTATCGTCTACTGCCTTCAAGAACATAGAACTGGGATTTCTATCTACCTGTTTCTCCATCTTTTCACCAGTTGTCCCTGGATCCGGAATTTTTTCTGCCAATTCTGGTCCCACATTGACAAAGAATTTATTAGGGCTTCGGGGCAATCGCACCGAGCACTGGTCCCATACAGCAATAGCTGTAGGGACCAGTGCTCGGGGCTGTTATACTGTGGATTTCTTCTTTTTCCTCTTCCGGACGCAAAGTCGCGAAAAACTGCCCAAAATTTTGCATTGAAATGAATGAAAAAAATGACAGAAAAAGAACAATAATTGGAGATTTTTAAATGTCTACTTCTCCGGCATAATTTCACCTAGAGACTCCATTTAAACTTTAAACAGTAGACACAAGTCTTGTGTATCGGTGTATTAATCCACGTTTCGATAGGTCATATAGCTTTTTATCAATCCCTGTTCAATGACCATGATCATTTTTGGAGAAATTCTGAGATTATAATGGGTGTGTATTGCACGGAATGTTCGTGTCACAGTGTGTGACATCATCGCCAGAGTGTAGAGGGAGAGAAAAAATTGTCAAAAAATACATTTGAAAACTGCGCTCCAGGCCGCAAATTCCACTCTACAGAAATAATTTATGCATAGAAACGTAGGAAAATTTGTCCTCTCACTAACAGTCCTCTGGTAAAGCTGTCAGAGTTATAGTTT
The DNA here is from genome assembly GCF_030273125.1 of Centropristis striata. Classification (NCBI taxonomy): domain Eukaryota; kingdom Metazoa; phylum Chordata; class Actinopteri; order Perciformes; family Serranidae; genus Centropristis; species Centropristis striata. The sequence continues at coordinate 20,169,104 of NC_081518.1, forward strand.
GGGCGTACCAACATGAATATCAAATGTTGCAATATTGATATGTGGGTGGATATTATGTGTCTGTGGTCTGAATTTAGCACATATCTTCCGAGTTGCAAATTGTTTCACTATGTTTTAGGGTGGTAGATATGCCGCTAGCATAGCCAGCTAACTATAATGTGGCGTTATCCTTCTAGACTGAAATGTGCCAGTTGTCCACGGCAGATGACGTTACCTATGGTCTCTCCTTTTGTCATAAATGCAGGTATGTATTATGATATGTTTAATATGTGTTTTCTATATGAATTAAGTGTTCATTCCATGTTATTAAGAAAATAATACTAAAAAGTTGGTAACAGTCCAGTTGAAAATGATTTTTATTGTGCAATATCATTTTTTATATTATGCAAACTTCAGTTGTTTAAATGATTTATTTTGTAAAAAAAAAAAAAAAACACTATACGATCAATGGATTATTTTATTTATTATATACAATTTTGTGTAAAAGAAGCAGTAAAACGGAGGATTATCATAAAGACTGAAATGTGCCAGTTGTCCACGGCAGATGACATTACCTATGGTCTCTCCTTTTGTCATAAATGCAGATGTTAATAAATCCTGCTGTTACCAAGAGCTGAGCGGCGTAAAAGAGTTTTCATTCAACACAAGACACAACGCAGAGGTCACATTGGAGCCGTGACTCGACGATGACCACACCGGACCGGGCTGAATTCTTCTCGCCGCTGCATCGTTTTGGAGCTGTATTCCTTTCTCCATTGTATTGAATGTCAGATTTATGAACTTCATCCCTTGTACTGTGGGATTTACTGGTGTTGTGTTTTGCTATCTGACAACCAAATATGAGCCTCAGCAAATTTGATATATTTGATACTCCTTGCAATGTTGGTCGGGGTAGAGGGTTATTCAGAACACCTGTTCCATTTTCATTGAATGGCAGTCAGGTGGAGTGTGAAAATGTGGGTGGAAATTCTGTGCACAGTCCCCTTACCACTAACCGTACGCCGGTTCGCATGGTCTCGGTGGCAGTCGCCGGTTCGCATGGTCTCAGTAGCAGTCGCAGGTTCGCATGGTCTCAGTGGCAGTCGCCGGTTCGCATGGTCTCAGTGGCAGTTGCCGGTTCGCATGGTCTCAGCGACAAAGTTACTGGTTCACATGGTCTCAGCGGCAGAGTTACTGGTTCACATGGTCTCAGCGACAGAGCCATCGGTTCACATGGTCTCAGCGGCAGAGTCACTGGTTCACATGGTCTCTCAGCGACAAAGTCGCCGGTTCGCATGGTCTTGGTGGCAGTCGCCGGTTCGCATGGTCTCAGTAGCAGTCGCAGGTTCGCATGGTCTCAGTGGCAGTCGCCGGTTCGCATGGTCTCAGTGGCAGTCGCCGGTTCGCATGGTCTCAGTGGCAGTCGTCGGTTCGCATGGTTTCAGTGGCAGAGTTACTGGTTCGCATGGTCTCAGAGGCAGAGTTACTGGTTCGCATGGTCTCAGCGACAAAGTTACTGGTTCACATGCTCTCAGCAGCAGAGTGACTGGTTCACATGGTCTCAGCGACAGAGTCATCGGTTCACATGGTCTCAGCGACAGAGTCACCGGTTCACATGGTCTCTCAGCGACAGAGTCGCCGGTTCGCGTGATCTCGGTGGCAGTCGCCGGCGACGGCAGCCTCTCTCTCATCTGTGGTGGTTCTACTGGACCTTTCTGCAGCTTTTGACACTGTGGATCACCAGATCCTCATCTCCACCCTTCACCACCTGGGAGTATCTGGCTCTGCCCTGTCTCTGCTCAAATCCTACCTCAAGGACCGCACCTTCCGTGTAACTTGGAGGGGTTCTGTTTCAGAACCCTGTCCACTCACCACCGGGGTCCCTCAAGGCTCCGTCCTTGGTCCGCTCCTCTTCTCGATTTACACCAACTCCCTTGGCTCCCTCATCCACTCGCATGGCTTCTCCTATCATAGCTATGCCGTAGACACCCAGCTAATCTTCTCATTTCCCCAGTCTGAAACACAGGCAGCAGCACGTATCTCTGCATGTCTGGCCGACATCTCCCAGTGGATGTCCTCGCACCACCTCAAACTCAACCTGGGCAAGACTGAGCTACTCTATCTCCCAGGGAAGGGCTCCCCCACCACTGACCTCCACATCACTGTCCAGAACACAGTGGTTGTCTCCACAGAAACCGCCAAGAACCTTGGCGTGACTCTTGACAACCAACTGTCCCTCTCCACAAACATCACCACCACCACCAGATCTTGCAGATTCTTGCTGCATAACATCAGGAGAATCCGTCCGTTTCTCACTCAGAAGGCAGCTCAGGTCCTGGTCCAGGCACTGGTCATCTCACGCCTGGACTACTGCAACTCCCTCATGGCAGGTCTGCCTCCCAAAGCCATCCGACCTCTGCAACTCATCCAGAATGCAGCTGCTCGATTGGTCTTCAATCTTCCCAAATTTTCACACACAACACCCCTCCTCCGCTCCCTCCACTGGCTACCGGTGGCTGCGCGGATACGCTTCAAGACTCTAGCTCTGGCGTACTCTACTGCTAACGGTTCAGGTCCTACTTACATCCAGGACCTTGTCAAACTCTACACCCCTGCCCGTCCTCGCCGCTCTGCATCAGCCAAACAGCTGGCGACTCCCACCCTCCGTGGGTCAACTCGCCTCAAAACCTCCTCCAGACTTTTCTCTATCTTGGCTCCCAAATGGTGGAACGAGCTCCCTACCGACATCAGGACCTCAGACAGCCTGTACATCTTCCGCCGCAGGCTGAAGACCTATCTCTTCCAACAATACCTCAGTTAAGCCATGATCACCTAACACATATATATATATTTAAAAAAAAAAAAAATTTGCTCTTCTTCTTCTTCTTTTCTATTCTTTTCTTCTTTAACATATAGCACTCCTGTAGCGATGACAGTTAGCTCTTAACCCTATAAAGCCAAGTGTATCATATTAGATACAGTAATTTTTGAGACTTCTACATCATCAAAAACCTGATGTATACATGTGTTGAAGATAAACAAACTGAGCAACAAATTGCACAAAAATACCGGATGTAGCAAAAATGATATGCAGGTTCATTGCTGCATTGCTGCATTAAAAAACTTCATATCAGCAGATGTATGATGCTGTCTTATATGGAAAAAATATGTATTTTGCATGTTTGAGGAAAAAGGAAAAGTTAAAAATGTTGTTGTTTGATGTTTTTGTTAGTTCAAGAAAAACAAACTGTGAGCAACAAATTGCACAAAAAGACCTGATGTATCAAATATGATACAAATTAGAATTCATATATGCAATTTATTTATTTTTTAAAATTCGTCAGCAAGTTAATAAGCACTCGGTTTTAAAAAAAAATGAATTTTCTGGCAATTATTTCATGGTTCAGGCTTTATAGGGTTAAAGTTATGTACTTACTTGATTCCTGTGGTCTATGTCTAGTACCTTCAGGTTGAATGCACTTATTGTAAGTCGCTTTGGACAAAAGCTAAATGACATGTAATGTAAAAATGTAATGTTCGCATGGTCTCAGTAGCAGTCGCAGGTTCGCATGGTCTCAGTGGCAGTCGCCGGTTCGCATGGTTTCAGTGGCAGTCGCCGGTTCGCATGGTCTCAGTGGCAGTCGCCGGTTTGCATGGTCTCAGTGGCAGAGTTACTGGTTCACATGGTCTCAGCGACAGAGTCATCGGTTCACATGGTCTCAGCGGCAGAGTTACTGGTTCACATGGTCTCAGCGACAGAGTCACCGGTTCACATGGTCTCTCAGCGACAGAGTCGCCGGTTCGCATGGTCTCAGTGGCAGTCGCCGGTTCGCATGGTCTCAGTGGCAGTCACCGGTTTGCATGGTCTCAGTGGCAGTTGCCGGTCCGCATGGTCTCAGCGGCAGAGTTACTGTTTCGCATGGTCTCAGAGGCAGAGTTACTGGTTCGCATGGTCTCAGCGACAGAGTCATCGGTTCACATGGTCTCAGCGGCAGAGTTACTGGTTCACATGGTCTCAGCGACAGAGTCACCGGTTCACATGGTCTCTCAGCGACAGAGTCGCCGGTTCGCATGGTCTCAGTGGCAGTCGCCGGTTCGCATGGTCTCAGTGGCAGTCACCGGTTTGCATGGTCTCAGTGGCAGTTGCCGGTCCGCATGGTCTCAGCGGCAGAGTTACTGTTTCGCATGGTCTCAGAGGCAGAGTTACTGGTTCGCATGGTCTCAGCGACAAAGTTACTGGTTCACATGGTCTCAGCGGAAGAGTTACTGGTTCACATGGTCTCAGCGACAGAGTCATCGGTTCACATGGTCTCAGCGGCAGAGTTACTGGTTCACATGGTCTCAGCGGCAGAGTTACTTGTTCACATGGTCTCAGCGACAGAGTCACCGGTTCACATGGCCTCTCAGCGACAAAGTCGCCGGTTCGCATGGTTTCGGTGGCAGTCACCGGTTCGCATGGTCTCAGTAGCAGTCGCAGGTTCGCATGGTCTCAGTGGCAGTCGCCGGTTCGCATGGTCTCAGTGGCAGTCGTCGGTTTGCATGGTCTCAGTGGCAGATGCCATTCGCATGGTCTCAGCGACAGAGTTACTGGTTCGCACGGTCTCATCGACAAAGTTCCTTTTTCACATGGTCTCAGTGGCAGAGTTACTGGTTCACATGGTCTCAGCGACAGATTCATCGGTTCACATGGTCTCAGCGGCAGAGTTACTGGTTCACATGGTCTCAGCGACAGAGTCACCGGTTCACATGGTCTCTCAGCGACAGAGTCGCCGGTTCGCATGATCTCAGTGGCAGTCGCCGGTTCGCATGGTCTCAGTGGCAGTCGCCGGTTCGCATGGTCTCAGTGGCAGTCGCCGGTTCGCATGGTCTCAGTGGCAGTCACCGGTTTGCATGGTCTCAGTGGCAGTTGCCGGTTCGCATGGTCTCAGCGGCAGAGTTACTGTTTCGCATGGTCTCAGAGGCAGAGTTACTGGTTCGCATGGTCTCAGCGACAAAGTTACTGGTTCACATGGTCTCAGCGGAAGAGTCACTGGTTCACATGGTCTCAGCGACAGAGTCATCGGTTCACATGGTCTCAGCGGCAGAGTTACTGGTTCACATGGTCTCAGCGGCAGAGTTACTTGTTCACATGGTCTCAGCGACAGTCACCGGTTCACATGGCCTCTCAGCGACAAAGTCGCCGGTTCGCATGATCTCAGTGGCAGTCGCCGGTTCGCATGGTCTCAGTGGCAGTCGACGGTTCGCATGGTCTCAGTGGCAGTCACCGGTTTGCATGGTCTCAGTGGCAGTTGCCGGTTCGCATGGTCTCAGCGGCAGAGTTACTGTTTCGTATGGTCTCAGAGGCAGAGTTACTGGTTCGCATGGTCTCAGCGACAAAGTTACTGGTTCACATGGTCTCAGCGGAAGAGATACTGGTTCACATGGTCTCAGCGGCAGAGTTACTTGTTCACATGGTCTCAGCGACAGAGTCACCGGTTCACATGGCCTCTCAGTGACAAAGTCGCCGGTTCGCATGGTCTCGGTGGCAGTCGCCGTTTGCATGGTCTCAGTAGCAGTTGCAGGTTCGCATGGTCTCAGTGGCAGTCGCCAGTTCGCATGGTCTTAGTGGCAGTCGTCGGTTTGCATGGTCTCAGTGGCAGTTGCCTTTCGCATGGTCTCAGCGACAGTTTTACTGGTTCGCATGGTCTCAGAGGCAGAGTTACTGGTTCGCATGGTCTCATCGACAAAGTTCCTTTTTCACATGGCCTCAGTGGCAGAGTTACTGGTTCACATGGTCTCAGCGACAGAGTCATCGGTTCACATGGTCTCAGCGGCAGAGTTACTGGTTCACATGGTCTCAGCAACAGAGTCACCGGTTCACATGGTCTCTCAGCGACAGAGTCGCCGGTTCGCATGGTCTCAGTGGCAGTCGCAGGTTTGCATGGTCTCAATGGCAGTCGCCGGTTCGCATGGTCTCAGTGGCAGTCGCCGGTTTGCATGGTCTCAGTGGCAGTTGCCGGTTCGCATGGTCTCAGCGGCAGAGTTACTGGTTCACATGGTCTCAGCGACAAAGTTACTGGTTCACATGGTCACAGCGGCAGAGTTCCGAGGGCCAGCTCCAGCCCGTGTTGCCTAGAGCGAGATTTAAAACCAGGGGGGACAGGGCTTTCTCTGTGGTGGGCCCCAGACTTTGGAATGCCCTCCCCCTCCATGTCCCAACAGCCCCCACGGTGGAATGCTTTAAGTCTCGTCTTAAGACCCATTTTTATTCCCTGGCTTTTTAACTTTGCGTGAGTTTTGTGGTCCTCTGTGTCTTTTATTTCTTTTACTACTTCAAACTACGTCTTTTATTTATTTTACTATCTGTTTGATTTCATTGTTTTATTTATAGCATAATTTTAGAGTAATACACTTATTATTTATTGCTGATTGTTATATGGAAATGTTTGTTTTATTGTTGATTCTATGTACAGCACTTTGGAGATGTTTTTGTTGTTTAAATGTGCTATTCAAATAAAGTGGATTGGATTGGATTGAAGTAAATTCATGTAGAGTGGTTGTCTTACTGCAGTAACCTCCTCATAGACACTGTGTAGCTTATGGCTACAAGAAGTTATTTCTTCCTGCAGCCGGCGGATTATCTCAACCATGGGGGACAGAACCCAATGTATATCTTAAAGAGTTTTGAGTGATGCTGTTGTAGCCGTTTCATAGTGTCTCTGAGCTGATCTCTAAGGTATAAAGTATTTTGGACCAAAAACTCCTTTGTATTCCGGTATCCATGTTCCTGACTGTCATTAATGTCATGTCTGATTTCCATCAGAGGTTCATTTAACTATGGTATATGTTCCTTTTCAATTTTCAAGTCCCACACCATTTCTTGTAGTTTGTGAACTGAATGTTGCAATTCTTCCAAGGGACAGGAGGTTACAACTGAGCAGTTAGAGAGTCACCATCACATAAATAAATATCAATTAGAGCCATTGTGTTTGAGCAAACCTCTCATTCTACTAGACTAGACTAACTGAATTTACCCTCGGGGATAAATAAAGTAGTTTTGATTTGATTGTCCCATCTTTTTGCTTACTCAGTGTGAGCAATAGTTTTGAAGTTTCCACATCATACTTGTGCAATTTGCAAAATCATACTCATCAAAAGCATGCACATCCACATTTTAAAGATTTTGTCAAACCCTTATTATTTACCTTTAAGGATTTAAATGAATAAATAAATGTAGGCAAAGACGAGGTCCACATTTATAAAGTGATCAAACTGTCTTTATTCCTTGCCTTGTTTATGCCTTGTTAATTAAAGCACTTAAATGATGTGTTCTACTACCTCATATTCCTCAGTCACAAGCAGTGTAACGTCACCACATCAGATATACTGTATAGCGATCAGTAGCCAGGGGGAAACATCAGAAACATCAGAGTTGAGCTTATACACATGCAAATAAATCCAAGTGGGTAGTAGCTAACATACTACCCAATCAACATATACACGTGCTTTATACTCTAAGATCTTCAAGAGGAATTAAAAAGACACCTTAACCATGAATAAGTAAGAAAATAAAAGTCGCACACAATCTACATACACTCAATATAGGATATTGCACTTAGAACACAGTATATACAAGACATTTTACAATGCAGCACATCGCTATGATAACCAACACAAAGATAACATGAATAGACCCATCAGTCAAAATCAGTGTTGTGCTGGTGCCTTTTACTCTAGAGTCAGTTGCCTCTATGAGTGAACTGTTCTTTATGTGAAATATAGAAATTACTTTACAAAACCCTCTGTACTGTCATGGTTAAGCATCATAGAGTGGTGTTGATGAATATGAATTCATGTTCTCACAACTGGAGCTCCACTAACAGCAGCAGCTCTTTTCTCACCAGTGACATGTGACTAAAATCACAACTCAGCACCTTCACACAAGTGAATGGTCCTTAAAGATTTCTGTTTTATACTTCCTACCTACTTACTTGACATTGCTGTTATAAATTAAACACAAGACCTCAACTGCTTGATTCTGTGTACATAAGGTTTTCACCGTCCCAGCATCCCCACAATTCATCTCATACTGGATGATTCTGCAGCACATCTTCTGTGCCATGTTCAGTGCCAATGCAAGAAGCATTCTGTCATGTTGAAGCAGCCCCACATCTTTGGATCTTGGACTTTATTTCTGGCCCTGACTATTAATCCCTCCACAATCGGCTTGCCCTAACCCAGGGGTCGGCAACCTTTACTAACAAAAGAGCCACTATTGACCAAAAAAGTAAAAAAAAAAATGTCGAAATCGAGCCACAAACCTTATTTTAAGCTTTACAATGAATATAAAACAGCCTACTAAGTCTAAATTAGCCTACCAACATTACTAATAGGTCATAATGAGCATTTATTAATATGATTTTGTCAGAATGCAGCAACTCAAAACTAGACGAAGTATTTGTAGTTTAAGGCTTTGGGCTGTAGACTTTTGTAAGCATTTTAGTTGACTAAAATGTTAAAACATTTTAACCCTTTGATGCACAACATGGGTCTAAAGTGACCCGACTAAGTTTTTATATTATATATCTTTGCGATGAATTAATTTCATCATTCAGTATTCCAGGTTTTCCAAATGACTTGTTTTTGATCATCATACGTCCTAATTTTTTGTTTTCATTTCTTACTTATTGAATAAAACCCCTTTTTTTATCACTACGCTTCTAATGCACAAAGTCATTTTTGACCCATGTTGTGCATTAGAAGGTGTTTATATGTTACCAATTTAAAACCTGACAAAGAAGACACAAATATTAAGTATCCTATTTTGTTAAACTGGTGTTTTTTCCAATGGAAATTATTATTTGGTGGCTCCAATATGTCTCAAATGTTAAATTATGTGATTTTCCAATGTAATCTGGTGGTTCTAACAACTCTTTTAAAGTTAAACCTTAAAAATAAGACAAACATAGTTACACATATACTCAAATTGTTAATCTAGTGTATCACTTTTTGTTTCACTACATTTCTAATGCACAAGGTCATTTTTGACCCATGTGTGTAAACTTGATGTAATAATACAAAAACTATTTTTCTTCATAAAGTATAAAAATGAAAAATGGATACAATGATCTGTTGTAATAATAATAAAAAAAAAAAAGATATTCAAACACACAGCCAGCATGAAACAACATTGGAAATCAATGTGGGTCATTTTTGACCGATGTTGTGCATTAGAGGGTGTTTATATGTTGTGCATCAAAGAGTTAATAATGTCATGTATAAGTGACACATTTTTACAACTGAAGAAAACAAATTGCTTTGGGCCCACACCAATGATAAATTAACATTAAAATGTAAAGAAATAACTGTTTCCTTTCGTATAATTTTGTTGTCACAGCAACAGGGAGCCACCGCAGACAGATTGAAGAGCCTCATGTGGCTCCGGAGCCTCAGGTTGCCGACCCCTGCCCTAACTCCAACTGTCTCAGCTTGGATACCCAACCCAAACCAGGGCCCTGTGCTATGAAGCAAATTTAATATACTCAGGGTAACTTTTTTTTTATCTGGCTTCACAAAGCCTCACCTTTGGCACATGCATTACCTCAACCCAAGTCAACCCAAGGTAGGGAAAGCCAGGGATGGGCCAAAGGAGAGTTTCCATTTACCACAACTTGGGTCTTATTTTTGTATTTTTGGTCATAATTTCTGTCACTAATAATAATAATAATATAGAACACTTATTATGAATAGGCCCACTTTCAGTTTTACCAAATGAAGTGGATTGTACAGTACAATCTGTTTACAAGACTGACTTCTGGTGTCAAATGATGGTTAAAACACTTAGACCCACGTTTTAATAAACTGTATTTTGCTTTAATATTTTATATGAATAATTTTATAAAAACACTTTTGAACAATTACATAAATAAATAAATAAAAGTTTAAAGTGTGTATGTGTGTGTGTGTGTGTGTGTGTAAAGTGTAACTAAAATAATTCTGTTTAATTCTGTTTTTATGTATCTGCAGATGACATGTCTGATATCTTATATCTACCAAAGGACAGGACAATGGGGAACCAATACCTCAGTCTAAGTGTTCTTTACAGGAGAGCAGTGATATGCATTCTACAAGAAATTTGACCGGGACGCCAAAAAGAAATGTAATGAATTGATGTCACTGTAAACCAAGTGTTACATTTTTTCAGGAAAGTCCAAAAACTCCATTTGATCCACATAGTGAACACTTCTTCAGTTAGGAGGTTGGGTCCAAATCAGAAAATAAAGCCCCTCCATCCTTCCAGCCTTTTGAGGCTCTGTTCAGATTCCTTTTAGGAAGTGAACAAATAGTCCAGTATAAATGTATGCAGTTCTTCAAGCATCCACTCATAGATGATGTCCTTTCAGTATTTGCTCAGTCCTTCATCACATGTAGTCAAAGTGTCTCACTGCCACTAGGTGGAGTCTGGATCCTGTGAACAGGAGCCACAGCATCTCTGTTTGTACATATCCAGGTAGCAGAGCTTCAGTCTCTTCACCACACTGCAGTACTGGGTGGTGTCCTTGCATTCACCTGCATGGGAAAGAAACACTCAAAGTAAAAATGCAAAAACAGCAAATGCAATTGTTGTCAGTGTTCCAGGTCCTATAGTTTCTTAGTTCCTATCACAGCTATCACACCTATCACTTGTCTCAGACTGAGATTCTATAAAGACTGTAAATCTTTCAGGGTCACTATTTACAAGACTAAAACTAGATTTCCTTTAGCATTTTTTTCCTACCATGCATTTTTCCCCATCATGCTCTTAGTAAAAACTTACAAATGGAGGAGAAGCAGGTTTTAGGCTCCAGCTGCTCTAGTGTGTTTGTGTTGAAAAAAACAACAAAAAGAAGAGAAGACGCCACAAAGCTGAGAAAGGGTTTCTGTTTTCATGTAATCACATGAAAAGTTGACTATTTTACAGTAAAAATAGATATAAGGAAGAAAACAGGAAAGGAACATTTCGAAATGAATTCATCATATACATTTATGTCTTATTTAATTATGATGTGTTCAATTGAATAATAATATGTATCAGCTCTATCAACTTTAATTTAGTTAATCATACATTAATCATCAATGATTTATTACTTATTTATGTATACATTTATTGATACATTTTAACTGGGTCTCCTTACTGTTCTCTTTACTAAGAAACATCTAAATATATGACATCACTATATTTTTATTGAGGCATTATTGTGATGTTCCTTTTTCCTGTGGAAGTGGTTTTACTGGCCATTCTGGAACCGGGGACCTTTCCCTCGCTCATCTATTGGTTGGTGATTTGGTTGGAGTTACGTCACTGAGACTTGAGATAATATCAAACACGTTTGATATGATCCAACCCAAGACTAGGAAAAGACTGATTTGAAACAGAGCAGATTACTACCATAAACTGAACCATGGAGATGACGGGAGCGCCGTGACTCCAGACAGACTCCTAGATTTCGAAATCGTTTGGTGTAAGCCCAGCATTATCTGGATTAATATTATCACCTAGCAGTACATGCAGCTCTCCACCTGCTGGAGATCTGCACTCTATTGAGTACAATATTCCTTCCTAGTATGTCCAGCTCAGTTAGGTGCCCCAGGCAGTTTCCTGCCTTGCCCAATTATTGAAAAACATGCAGATCAATTGGTACACTTAAAATGAATACATTCTAATGAACACTGCAAAAAAAGGTGTGTCTAAAAACAAGATAAAAACACTAAATCTGAGGGAAATGATCTTGCTGCATGGACAGATAATTTCACTTTACAAGATTTCTTAAATTAAGATTATTAAATCTAGAAATAAGCATGTTGGATGCTTAAAATAAGAAATTAACTCTTAAAACAAGATAAATTAAAGTGGCAAGCAGCAATGAACTGGTCCGAGAAGAGTGACCTGACAATTATTTGTTTCTTACCAAGATAAAAAAAAAATGTTTGGATTTAGAAGTGTTGGATAATTTATCTTGTTTTAAGAGTTATTTCACTAATTTTAGTTAGTTTTGTAAACACACAATACAGTTTCAGTTAATTATCATTATCATGTAACCTTTAACCCTTAAAACAAAGTCTGAAATCTCAAAAAAGCCTTTAAAGAAGTGAGGACCGGCCAAAATGTCCTCACTTTGCAAAAATGTCCTCACTCTGTTGGTTAAAAATGTGTTCTGGTCCTCACTATGTAGGAAGTACAAGAACACACACACACACACACCTACAAAGACTTACTCCCACAGGTGGTGGTGTTGCAGTGCTGCCAGGTGGAGGGCCGTTGGAGCCAGGCACAGTGCTGGTCAGCCAGAGTCCTGCCAGTCCTGCGGTGAACACAGTCCAACCTGCGGGACTGGAAACCACTCCCACAGACTACAGTGCATGCTCGCCAAGCACCAGGACGCCACTGGACATCACACAGGTCAGAGGAACAGTTGCGCATTGACGCAGGCCTGAAAGACAGTTTTAGTTAGTGTTTTAGTTTGGGCCGGGACTCGATTAAAAAAATTAATCTAATTAATTACAGGCTTTGTAATTAATTAATCGAAATTAATTGCATTTTTATCGCATATAAATAGTTGACCTGAGAACAGTGAGAAGTTATTTTTTTCACATGGATTTTAAGTATACCATTGAATAATGACTGAAAACATAAGCCTAAACAACAAAAGTATTGTTTATTTTTATTCAAGTCCAACAGACCAGTGCAATTTTTGCCATCAAGTGTAGCAATAGCATATTTAGCCGCTAGCTGCTATATGTTTTGCACTGAGGTGATACTTGAGGCTGGATGTGCTGCGGTGATATGTGAATTCCTTGTTGCATAGCAACACAACCATGCTCTTATCGACGCTTCCATCTGTTGGTTTTTTGTAACAAAATGTCCCATCATCCACGGGGCCAACCAAAGCGCTCTCATCAGCTTCTTCCTTCATGTTCACTGTGGTTTGTTGTTGTCTGAACTCATGAACGCTAGTTGGTGCTCCAGTATAATCGGTCCGCCTGAAACTCATCCAGTGAGAAACGTTCCGCGGTGCAAAAATATGTGCGATTAAAATGCGTCAATTTTTTAACGCATTAATTTTTGTGTAATTAATTCATCTTAATTAACGCGTTAAAGTCCCGGCCCTAGTTTTGGTGCTACGCATTTATTACTGTGGCACTTTGGAATGTGGTTTAATGTGTCATCTGGAAAACTATTCAAGATCAAATCTGGATTTGGAATTCCCTTACATTTGGGAAATGGTCCGAGGTTAAAAAGACTTTGGGCTTCAACAAGGTTTCTTGGTATCTCAAAATTGTCTCACTTTTAAACAACAAATTATTGCCAATGTGGGTTTTTTTTCAACCTCTGCATTTAAACCCTACATTTACACACCAGTGAACACACACACCAAGCTACATGTGGATGATCGAGATGGATTTAGTTTAGTGGGTCAAATTAAAATGTGCTAACAGTCTGCCTACCAATTGATCAGTTTTCTTTCCATAGGTAATCATTTTTAAAAGTTATATAACTAAGTTATATATCATTAGGGACACATTTTGATTATTATTAAGGGAATCACTGAATATTTTGGAAAATACAACATCAAAATCATGCCTCTGTGTAGGGCTGCACGATTTTGTCCAAAATGATAATCACGATTATTAATCACGATTATTCATCATGTTAGGGAAAATATCTGTATTTTATTGCACTACTTTTAAACAAACAATAGGAACAGTTTTTAGTGTGTGCACAGAGTGATGCTTGTTGTTAACAAACAGAGATCGCTAAGTGAACACCTCCTGCAGCAGCAGCACATACACACTGTATGCTACAGAGCTAACTTTTAGCCTATTAGGACACTAAGGGGTTAACATCCCCTTCAGCTTTTCAGCTGGGAGAGACTGCTGCAGGAGGACTGTGCCGCTTCGACTCGTTCTTTCTGGGGATTTCCACTGGACGCGGAACGACCGCGTGTATACGGCTGGCTTGCTACGCTGCCGTTACGTGCCGGGTGGGAATTGACACCGGGCAGAGGACGGAGCAAAAAAAACGCGGCGCAGCCATTCCGCGTCCGGTGGAAATCCCCAGTTCTTAACGAGCTGCTCGTTAAGAAGAAGAGTCTCCAATAACACCAGAAAAAGTCGCTGGATTTGTCGCCAGTTGCTTTTTTGAATAATAGTCGCTAAATATAGCAACAAAATTGCTAAATTGGCAACACTTCTTCCCCGGCTTTTACCGATGGCGTGAAAAATGGCCCTGCCCCCTGGTGGTTGGTGGACTACTGGTGCAGAAAGTGCTTGATTAGATATGCAGGAGAGTCACATTTTAAAATGGAAATATCGCCGATGATCAGGTTAATTTAATCGTAGTGGCCAAAATCGTGATCACGATTAAAATTTGATTAATTGTGCAGCCCTACCTCTGTGTTAAGCAGAGCTAGACTCAGGATGTGCTTAGCATAGTTTAGCACAAACAAAGACAGCTGGGGGAAACAGCTAGCCTGGCTCTAAAGAGAAAATACATGACAAATAACCTCACTTCTTAACGTCTTGTAATATTTATTTTTAATCCAAAAAGAAACAGCAGTTCATCCATCTGTCCAGTGCCTCTGTGCAGTGTTCCACGTTGCCAGATACAGTTGGTGAACACAGGCCTTGGTTTTGGTCTCTAAACAAGCATGATGGGACCAAAGCTGGTAACCTCACTGACAAGACTTTAGCTGGCCCACCCTTAACTTGTGGTCCTTACATTTATATGTGTGTATGTATAGACAAAGAAAATTCACAATGTTATAAGTCTGTCTTATACTCATATGCCAATGTGTATATTAAGTTGTTTTTGGTCACTATCTGTGTTTTTCATCAATATTCTGTGAACATACTGCATTCTAAAGTTCTAATATAAAAATCAACTTGAGCAAGACAAAACAAATTACTTTTTTTTTTTTTAGAAATGTAATGCCTTTTAGTACAAACATGCCTCTTTTTGTTCCCTCAGATAGAGTTTTATTGCTATGTAGGGCTGCTTGATTTGGAAAAGAAATCTAATTGCAATGATTCACAATAGTGGTGGGAATTATTGTTTTCATCATTCAATTATTATTGAAAAACATATTGATCTTTTTTTTGCTTCTTAAGTCTGTAGAAGACAATTTGTAGGCACAGATATCTGTGCAGCACCACAGTTCTTCATTCAGAATGGTATATTAACACATAATTTGCCTTTATATTATTGCATATATTATTTATATTATTATTGCACTAGAGCATATTGCGATTTTGATAAGATTTCAATAAAAGTTCTAGCTCTATTTTTGAGTTGTGTTGGGTGTCGGTTCACACAAAGAGGGAAACTGACAGAACAGGGACTGTGGCTTTTGTCCCCCTCCATGTTATAGTTGTTTTATTAGATTACAGGACTTCACAGGTGTACCTAATGTAATGACCACCAGTATATTACAGGCGGCAATCTAGTCTCTAAAAAAGTATAAAAAAGTAATGTGTATCCACGGCAACGTGTCAATAAAGTTATATATAACGTTACATAGGACGTCTAGCGGTTTGGTCTCATAACTTTGACCCTTTCACTGTATTTTCACTGAATGACAGTTTATTTGAACATTTTGTTCAGTAAAAATGTCTTGTTCAGCGTTTGGTTGGACTAACAGACACTCCAAGGAGTCGCTGGTCAATTTTCTGAGGTAAGTAACATAGATTTTGATTTTTGCTAGCCAAAACTAACATCCCAGTTAATGCTAACATGAATTAGCAGCGGCTTCTCTCAGTCAGGTTGAGGTGTAGAGAGGCTGTAGTCAGTGATCAGATCCCTCTCCTCCTCCACAGTCCAGATATGGTCTGCTCCCCGTATCGGAAACAAGATGGCGACGAGTGTAACACTGAACTCGATGCTTCCAACGGGCCACAAACCAGTGGGTGACATCACGGTGACTACGTCCATTATTTAAATACAGTCTATGGTCTATTATGATACAGTTATTCGGATATGTGTGTACAGTATGACTATTACCAGTTTTATGATAATAAATAGAGCAGATAGTTATAACAGTCATTTCCATAGCATTTGAATGTGTGTTTATACCTGTCCCTGAGATCACAGTCTGTGTAAGAGGAGCCATTGGCATGTTGGCAGATGACAGATCTCTTCTGTACAGTGGTGGTGGGGCTTAAACACCTCCCTGAACACTGAAATTGAGTAAGATAGAGATTACACTACACACTACATTTACATTGCGTAACATATACAGGTTAAATTCTGTGTTTGTATGTACCTTTCCCCACGGACTGGTTACCCAGGTGGGACAGTTGTTGGCGGTGCACTGCTCTGAGTCTGTGGGCCGGCTCATCCTCTCACAGGCAGATGCAGCCAGAGTCTTCACTGCACCTCTGGAATCCAGCTGCTGACAGGAGACCTTCCTTTGTTTCCAGCCAACTCCACATGAGGCTGAACACTTTGACCACTCTGATACCAACCATCTGAAACAATGACATCGCAAAAAACCCCCAGATACATACTGTGACTTTGAAAACAGGAGACAGAGAGAGAGAGAGATTCTGTGATTATGTGCTTCCACTGCAAAAAAGGTGTGTCTAAAAACAAGATAAAAACACTAAATCTGAGGGAAATGATGCTGCATGGACAGATAATTTCACTTGACAAGATTTCTTAAATTAAGGTTGTTGAATCTAGAAATAAACATGTTGAACGCTTAAAAAAAGAAATGAACTCTTAAAACTGTAGAGCGACAGAAATTGATGTTTACATAGCCAGACTAGCCCATCTCTACTTTGGGACTAAAATGCTCAATTCTGCAGTTTTTCTGCAGCATGTTCTGGCTCTGGCTGCTCACAGTCTACCGGCAGTGTTGGTGTGTGTGTGTGTGTGAGAGAGAGAGAGTGTTGCTTGCTGCTTTGCTTCTCCAGTTCTCGCTTTCTGCAAGATTCATTTTTACGCCTTATTTTCCCCCAAAACAAGGTAAATAATCCAACACTTCAAAATCTAAAGTTTTTTTTATCTTGGTAAGAAACAAATAATTGTCAGTGCACTCTGCTCGGGCCAGTTCATCGCTGCTTGCAGCTTTAATTGATCTTGTTTTAAGAGTTAATTTCTTATTTTAAGTGTACAACATGCTTATTTCTAGATTTAATCATCTTAATTTAAAAAATATTGTCAAGTGAAATTATCTGTCCATGCAGCAAGATCATTTCCCTCAGATTTAGTGTTTTTATCTTGTTTTAAGACACACCTTTTTTGCAGTGTGGCTATGTGTGTGGCTGTTTTCTTCATTTGGACAATAAAGGGTCAGCAACACTGCCTGGTATTAGAGTATGCTTGCTTGAGAACACAGAGTAAGCAGTTTCCAGGAGAAAGATACCTCGGACTGTAAGATCTTTCTGCGCATGTGAGTTTCTTTCTTGGTCTTAATGTACAAGATAAAAAAATTCTGTTTCCCACAGAAACATGAATCCATTCAATTTTATAATTGTAAGCCCAGACTCACAAATCACAGATTTGCCTCATGGGCTTTACAAACTGTACGACAACCTCTGACCTCTGAGCCTCACAGCAGACAAGGGAGAACTAAAAAAACCTTACAATGGAAAAAAAAGAAAAAGAAGAAGAAACGTCAGGGAAAAGAGGAGGGATCCCACACCCAGGACGGACAGACGTGCAATGGATGCCATTTGTACAGAACAGAGTACAATAGAGTGTGTCTGTTGATCTGCAACATTTCTTCAGAGGACGAATGCTTTTAAAATTGACTACATTTTCGGAAATGAAAACACCACAGTCCTGTCTTATAATGAGCCAACAGTGGGTCATTTGAGTTGCATTAGTGAGTGAAGTTGGCTCAGTGTATGGCAGCAGGGTGGGGGGCTGACTGATGGGCGATATGATGGGTAAAGGCAGGCTGACAGAGCAGGAAACAGCAGGGTGCTCAGGGTGAGGAGATTCTGCTGAGAGCTCCACTTCTGTTGTGGTCTGGCGGCTCTTCATGAATTCATTAGCAGCCTGCCCTCTCCATGTTCCCTCTACTCAAAGTCAGTGTGTGGAAGTCTACACTTATGAAGCAGATTAATCAGTTAATGTAATGCAGTTGTGGACATTTCATGGCTTTGTAGTCTATATTTGTTTGCAGAATTTTCATCAATATATGGTTGAAAAGGCAAGATGTATACATGCCAGCTTTAGGACCCGTTTAAAAAAGGACGCTTGCGGGTAAAAACAACAAAATATTTTATCTGATATCTTATCTGGCTTATCTTTGAGATAAAAATAGTGGCCAAAGAGTGTTGAAGGAGGTGGATATGAAGTCGGGGAAGGGGCCAGTATTCCGTTTAAATATAAGCTTAAATTAAACAAAACTAAAAATGCATCAGAAGATAATTACTCACTCACTGCACTCATTGTATAAACTTTGGAGTATTAGACGATCCTGTCATGTAGGACACAGTGTGTTAGAATCCAGGACAATGTGTCACCACCCAGGGTTCTGAACACTGGTGCCCACAAGGGTGTGTCTTGTCCCCTCTGTTATTTTTTCTCTATACAAACAACTGTACACTGTACAACTGCTGTGGCTCAGTCGGTAGAGTCAGTTGGCCCCCAACCGAAGGGTTGGTGGTTCGATCCCTGACCGTCGCAGCCTACATGCCGAAATATCCTTGAGCAAGATACTGAACCCCAAATTGATCCCGATGCTGTGTTCATTGGTGTGTGAATGAATTCCCAATGGTGGCAGGTGGCACCGTTTAGGGTACCCTCTGCCACCAGTATGAATGTGTGTGTGAAAGTTGACTGATACCCTTCGATCACAGCGTACCAAGCTCAGAGCTGCTGAAAGGAAATGGCTCAAAACCAAACTTCCAGACGATCTCATAAACTATCAGACACTATTGTCCTCATTCTCAGGCAGCATCACCGATGCAAAGACTGCTTTTTACAACGACAAAGTCAACAGTGTCACTGACACCCGGAAACTCTTTTCCACCTTCAAATCACTACTCAACCCTCCGCCTCCTCCTCCTCCTACCTGCCTCACCGCAGACACATTTGCATCCTTCTTTACAAGCAAAGTTGCAGCAATTAGCAGCCAATTCTCTGACCCCCACCCGACTCCTAATACTGTGACATGTAGAAGTCCTACTACTTGTCTTTCTGTATCTCAGCTGGGCGGCACTGAATCAGCTGCTAGCACCTCATTTTCTGGCTTTACACCCCTCTCTGAGAGTGAGGTATCCAAACTGTTGACATGTAGCCGTCCTACTACATGCTCGTTGGACCCTATACCAACAAACCTTCTCCAGTCCATTAGCCCAACCATCACGCCAGCTGTCACACATGTGATTAACGCCTCACTGTCCTCCGGCACTTTTCCCACTGCATTCAAAGCAGCTCGGGTAACACCTCTTCTCAAGAAACCCTCTCTCAACCCTGCTGAAGTCGAGAACTATCGTCCTGTCTCACTTCTTCCATTCTTATCTAAAACTATTGAACGGGCGGTCGCTAAGCAACTCTCAGAATTCCTCCTACAGAACAATCTTCTTGATCCAAATCAATCTGGTTTCAAAAGCGGTCACTCAACTGAAACTGCTCTGTTGTCTGTGACAGAAGCCTTAAAAGAAGCAAGAACAGCAGCAAAGTCCTCAGTTCTCATTCTGCTTGACTTGTCAGCTGCATTTGACACAGTTAACCATGGCATCCTCCTCTCTACTCTCTCTAAAATGGGCATCTCTGGCTTGGCTCTGTCCTGGTTTGATTCCTACCTCAAAGGACGCTCATTCAGTGTATCCTGGCATGGACAGTTGTCTACTTTGTCTTGCCTCACCACAGGGGTTCCCCAGGGCTCAGTGCTGGGACCCCTGCTATTCGCTATCTACACCACCTCTCTGGGTGAGGTTATCCGCTCACATGGCTTTTCCTACCACTGCTATGCAGATGACACTCAGTTCTATTTGTCATTTCCTCCTGATGACCCATCGGTCTCTGCTCGGGTCTCTGACTGCCTCTCTGACATAGCCACTTGGATGAAGGCACATCACCTCCAGCTGAACCTTTCAAAAACTGAACTGCTGGTCCTCCCTGCTAAACCCACAATACACCACAACATCAACATCAAGATTGACTCCCTGTGCCTTTCACCCACCAAGGTGGTGCGAAACTTAGGGGTGATGATTGATGACCAACTCACCTTTTCCAGTCATGTCGCCTCAGTTACCCGGTCATGCCGCTTTGCACTTTACAACATCAGAAAAATCAGACCTTACCTAACTCAACATGCCACTCAACTCCTGACACAGGCTGTTGTCATCTCAAAACTTGACTACTGTAATGCCCTCCTGACAGGCCTGCCAGCCTGCTCAGTAAAACCGCTTCAGATGATCCAGAACGCGGCGGCGCGTCTGGTCTACAACCAGCCAAAAAGGTCACATGTCACTCCGCTGCTCATTGAGCTCCACTGGCTACCTGTTGCAGCCCGCATCAAATTCAAATCTCTAATGCTGGCCTACAAAGTTGTCTCCGGTACTGCTCCTGCCTACCTGAACGCCCTGATTCAGACATATGCTACCTCACGACCGCTGCGCTCTTCCAATGAACGGCGCCTGGCTCTGCCCCCCGTTGGTCCAAGGCAATCCAGACTCTTTGCACTTCTTGTTCCCCGCTGGTGGAACACGCTACCAGTTCCTACCAGAGCAGGGGCGTCCCTCTCTACCTTTAAAAAACTCCTGAAGACCCAGCTCTTCAGAGAGCATCTTCTCTCCTAGACCACATGATAAGTCTACTCCTCAAAGAATTGTCACTAGCACTAATAGCTCTTATTGCACTATACCTTGATTGTTTGCTTTTTACTCTTCCTGTAAGTCGCTTTGGATAAAAGCGTCTGCTAAATGACTAAATGTAAATGTAAATGTAAATGAAAGGGTGAATGAGCGCAGTCTGTAGTGTATAGCGCTTTGAGTGGTCGCAAAGCGACTAGAAAAGCGCTATATAAGTGCAGGTCCATTTACCATTTACATCTAAGTTTGCATCTGTCAAAATACTTTCTATCCGATGGTAAATGGGATGGACCTGCACTTATATATCGCTTTTCTAGTTGCTTTGTGACCACTCAAATCGCTTTACACTACAGACTGACTGATTCACCCATTCACACACACATTCATACTGGTGGCAGAGGTTACCCTAAACGGTGCCACCTGCCACCATTGGGAATTCATTCACACACTGATGAAAGCAGCATCGGGAGCCATTTGGGTTCAGTATCTTGCTCAAGGATACCTAGACATGTAGGCTGCCATGGTCAGGGATCGAACCACCAACCCTCTGATTGGTGGGCAATCCGCTCTACCAACTGAGCCGCAGCCGCCACATGAGGATGAATCTACCTACCGGAGTAAGGTTGAACAGCTAGTACAGTGGTGTGAAGACAATAACCTAATCCTGAATGCGATCAAAACCAAAGAACTCATTGTTGACTATCGGAAAAAGCCAGGCCAGCACATTCCCATCTCCATTAATGGCCAAGTAGTGGAGTGGGTCCTCTCCTTCCTTTTCTTAGGCACCACCATCCATCAGTCCTTATCATGGAACCCAAACACCAGTCTTATTATTTCCAAAGCCCATCAGAGACTAGACTTTCTCCGTCAGCTGAGGAAATTTAGGGTCAGTCAAGCAGGCATGATCCACTTATACCATCGACCACCATACTACCATACCACCATACCATTGTGTTCACCTTCTCCTTCCTGGTGTGGTATGGTAGTACTACCAGCCAGGATAAACAACAGCTTGAGAGGGTAGTACGCAGGGCTTCTTAAATCATTGGCTGTAGTCTACCCACCATAGCCTCTATAACACCAGAATTACCAGGAAAGCTAGTAACATGACCTCTGACCCCTCCCATCCAGCACACAGAGGTATAGGAGCATCACATGTAAAACATCACGCTTTAGTGATCGTACCTATCCATAAGCTATTCACTGTCACCTGAACATGCACTAAGCACTTTATGGTCTACTTCATAACCATGACCTAGCTCTCTTTGACCTTTTGGTACTACTGAACCTGCTGCTACTCTCTGTTACAATGCACTTTTCTATGTATATCAGTGTTGTTCTCCCTGTTATTTATATGCCTTCTTGTCTTGTGTATGTTGTGTTGTCATTGTGAGATATGTGAGCATACCAGAGCATATTCCTATCAACTGTATTTTATTATATTGTTGAAATGGCTATAATAAACCTGAACTTTAACTTGAACTTGATGGGTGCAAAAGCTGCAATTAAAGTGACTGGAAAT